>NW_015540898.1:1101653-1106691 GCF_001515605.1 Sinocyclocheilus anshuiensis
CGTTCATGCCAGACTGGGGAGAGAGAGGTGTTGTAATAATGTAAAATATGTGAAAAATAATGTGTTTTTCGAAAAACTTAGTATGAGAGCCTGTTCTAGTACACCCCCAAAACAAAATCAAGACTTTGTAAAAGAGCATAATAGGACCCCTTTAAAGTCACAGCAGCCAATAAACCTGCTGCTGTCTCCATCACTTAAAGGGGACATCGGATGCGAAATTCACTTTTACATGGTATTTGCATATACATTTTGTCTCAGCAGTGTGGACACAACCACCCTACAATGATAAAAATCCATTCACTCCTTTTTTTTCAATTCCCAAAAAACACAAACAGCCTCAATTATCAAGCTGTTTTGATTTTCAAAGCAGTATGACATCATATTGCTAAGGCCCCACCCACGACCGCTGACGGACTGTCCCGTATTAGCATATCTCTGCCTTCAGCCAGTTGTACGCTGTCCACAAATTTCTCCGCGCTCAAGCAGCTGTAGCGACAACAATGTCTCGTTAGCAATGCAGGTGTTTTGTAGCTGGATGTAAAAGTGAACATAAGGCCGTTTTCACACCGCAAGCATGAGCAGCGCATATTTTTTTTCAGCGTGCATGATAACAAATGAGTGCATTCACACAGGAGCAGGAGTGTCGCGTGAGCTGCACTGGTCTCGGCCTTGAGTCTATTTTTGCTGCACTGCTCACACTCAATTAATGTGACAGCACACTTTTGATGGACAAAATAAATGATTTCACACAAAAAGTGCTAAAAATGTACAAAATAAGCATGTCTAGTGTGTTTTAACCAGAACTGGAGTATGTCAGAAAAGAAAATGAAGAATCAAAAATATGTATAGAAGTTTTTCTCATTTAAACTTGTTTTTAATTATTCAGTTTGGGTTAAAGTATGGTGTATTATATAAAAGCAACAACAACAACAAACAACAAACAACAACAAAAACATTATAAACAACACATTCTATATCGAAGAATGAATGAAACAACATGATCAAAGCTGTTTTTGTTGTTTACCACTTACATGCGAATCTTTCAAGACTTTAAAACTTTCACGTTTATAACTGACTAAATTCTAAAAACAAATTTATAGTTGTCTTTGTAAAGAAATATGTAGCTTTGGAGCCGCTGCTGTGATGCTGTACAAACGCTTCCAGTGTTCTACATCTGCAGCTGCAGTGACGATGTAGTTACGCTCACACGCTGCTCACGCTTGCAGTGTGAAACAGGCGTTAAGATTCAAGGGTATGTAAACTTTTGAACGGGGTCATTTTTATAAATTCAGTTGTGGTATGAAAACTTATGAGCACAACTGTGTATATCGAATCATCCAGTCTGTCTGGAATGAAATGAAATATGAAATGTTATTGAAATATTACAAAAATATTACAAAAAATGGTTTTAAGTCAGTTATTTCTATCTTTTGCTGTAGTGTGTCAGTAGGAAATATCAGTTTACATTTCCAAACATTCATTTTGCTAAAAACAAATTTATAGTTGTCTTTGTAAAGAAATATGTAGCTTTGGAGCCGCTGCTGTGATGCTGTACAAACGCTCTCACGAGTCTGCAGCTGCAGTGATGATGAAGTTACACTGACGCAAAGCTCAAGCTTGCGGTGTGACACAGTCTTCCTTTTCTCCCGACATCAGAGCCACTGAGGACGCAGTGGATTCGTTTTGTTTTTGATGCCACCGAATACACCAGTATTCAATAGTGAGCAGTAGCTCATTAGTATTTAAAGAGACATGCACTGAAACGGCTCGCTGTGAACAGAGCTGTTTCTGACAAGGTAAAAAGGGTGTTGTTTTACACGACCACTGAGGAATTTTTACCAAAGTGTGTTACAGAAATTTCATGAAGACCCTAAAGATTCATACCATCTTGTGGAAAATGGGCGTCTGATGTGCCCTTCAATGTTAATCAAACAACCAAAGAAAACGAGATAACTATTCACTGCTCTTCATTCAGCTTTTGTGATTTTAATAATAATAATAAATGTATATTTAATTAATATGGTGAAGACTATGCAGTGTTTTCAACTTCTGTATAATAGGTTAAGTGTAGTAGGCTAAATCGTTTAGTTAATTTGTATCTTTTTTCTTTTGTACTTGTACGGTTTCTTCTCACTGTTGTTTGTTGACAGTAAAACTGCTCTGAAAGAACAGTTTTAGGGGTTGAGGGTCATTTTGGGGCTTTTATGAACACACTGACAGGGGCCTCCTGTTTTCCTTACGGCCCTTAGAAGTCGAAGACCAGCACTGCCAATCCAACATCCTTGGGCTGGTGTGGATTAGTGGGTAAATCTCTAGTAAAGTAGAGGTTGCAGGTTTAAACCCTGAAACCCTGTGAAACCACCACTGTCCTTCCTTCAAATAAAGGTTCTTTATTGGCACTGATGGTTCCATGAAGAACTTTTAACATCAATGGAGTCCTTCCATTCCACAAAAGGTTCTTTATAGTGAAAAAAGTTTCTTTAAAATTGTTTAAATGCTCTTCAAATGGGGAATGGGGAATCCAAAATGGTTCATTGGCAAAAAAAATAAATAAATCCTTTTGGAGCCTGTATTTGAGTGCTGAGTAAAACACTTTGACTGTGGTTACTTTGAACTTGACAGTTAAATGAAGAATAATTAATGATTTAAAAATAATTCCACACCTCATAACCAAGTTGGTCATACGTCAGAAACTTAGAGTCACTGATACTGCTTCTGATGCCTCAGATACCAGCGGACTGAGACAGGCACAGCGGCAGAATCTTGAGACTGTGTGCTAGCAAGGGTGTGAGATTTCGATAAGACAGCAAGTATGCAGGGGTGTGACCGGAGGAATTTTCTTACGGCTGTCCCACACTGCACACATTTTATTGTTATTAACCAGGTCTGATTGAAATTTAAATGATTTTTAAGACAGACCTGGTGAGGAAATGCAGTGACTAGATTCATCTTTAGACCATGAACATATTTGACTGAAGTATATTACTGCAGAACACTTGGCCAGCACACTGCAGGTGATCTGTTTGCTGAACATATTTAACTTGCATTACAAAGCTCAGTACTCAAGGGGGTGATAGATTTAGCTTCAAATGTCTGTGCTATTAAACCAGATGTACTTCAGGTAGCTAGATATAAACATGGTGACTTGCTCAGCAAGTTTCTTCAAACTGTTGCTCTGTCATGCGAGTATTTGACCCTAAAGAGAAAAGTGACCATAGAAAAGGACAATATATGATCACTGATTGTTGTGTTGTGTTTTAAATTGCAGTCTGTCCCAGTTCAGATTTTGTGTGTTTATATACAAGAATGTTTCAAACCTTAAAATAAACTAGCATTCAAAGTCTGGAGCAGGTACAATTTGTTTTATGTTTATGAGAGGAACAAAAACGACAAAAACACATAAAATAACTAAAAATTCAACTAAAATTTAAATGAAAACTGAAAATAAAAACAAAATAGCACATTTTTACTCCACAACATCAGTCAAATTTTGAAATAACTTCCTTTTGTGTAAAAGGCAGAAAATATATTCTATATTCTATACTGTCATAAAGGCAATGTCGATTAGCAATGAATTTTAAATATACTTAATTATTATGAAAATACCCGAGATGGCTTGAAGAACACCGATAAACTATACATTGTTGTAGTCGAGTGCTTATTGTCTTAATGTTTGATCAGTTCAAGTGTTTCCATCTTCTTTTTATTCAGTCGGGGCAATAACTGGATGTCTTCGTCCATTTTAGGGATTTCCTGTAAAGTCATCACTTCTATTACTTCTGTGAGGCATATGTGGAGTTTCTGCGTGAGGGCGCCCTCTGGCTACCAGTATGAATGAAACAGACACTAAATGTGTTTATAGCGCTCAATAATGGCTGATCCATCCTATTTTGGGGTAAAAAATAGGAAAAATAATACTTCTCTCTAAAGAAATTTGAAGTAGACATATGATAATCCATGGTTTTCTCCAGTGTACAGAAGTGAGTTTTTTGTCGAACTGAAAACCATGGTTAAAAAAACGAGGTATGCATTGAACCATGGCCTAACTGTATTGTTGCATTTCTAATGCATACAGTATAATAAAGCAGGATCTTATTTGATACTGTGGGGGTTTTGGGAATCAGACTCTTGCTATTGATTTAAATCTGTTATGCTGGATTGGACGCTGGCAGATCTCAAACCACTAACTGTTATTTGGCAAAATAAGGTCAAGAAGGTAAAAAGGTCAAAATCCATAATGAAAGTTCACCAGGGAGCACAAGAGGAAATGTAGCTTTCTATACGCTAACCCCTGAGTTAAATGAGTCTAGTCAAAGTAATGTGGTACTACCTAACCCGGTCATCTGCGGAGTTAACAGAGAGTCAAGGAAAATCCTGAAGAGGCACAGCACATACCACAGATAGTTCAGACACAAACAACCGACTGTTATTACTGTATGCCGGGACAGTCTCCGGTGCCAGCTGGAGAAATGCTTGGTGGTTTTCCAGAAATGCCAATGTGACGTACTGGAAACGCTAATGACAAATGACACCATTAATGGATGCTATGAGGTTGAATAATATGACGGTGAGACAGATCTACACGCGTCATGACAGAGGTGTTTTTCCTACTGCAATGATATTAGCCAATCACAGCAGTGGGTGTTGATTCAAATGACTGAAATTCTAAGTGGACTTATAAGTAAAATAATACAACAAAAGTGTGTTGTGACCCATTTAAATGTGACGTAAGTGTGCAAATACTTCTCAGGGCCGCTGTAGATGCCTCAGAGCAGACACCAAATAACAGCCACACAACAACCACTTTTACTTCATTGGGTCATTTAGAAAATATGAGTGTAGCATTTCAAAGTTTGATGTTAGTAAGATTTTTGATGCTTTTGTCTCTTCTGCTCACCAAGGCTGCATTTATTTGATCACAAATACAGTAATATTCTGAAATATTATTGCAATTTAAAAGAACGGATTTCTGTTTGAATACATGTTAAAATGTAATTTATTCCTGTGATCAAAGCTGAATTTTCAGCATCATTACTCC
>NW_015540898.1:1106701-1145041 GCF_001515605.1 Sinocyclocheilus anshuiensis
ATATATATATATATATACACAGTATATTTCTGATTGTATTATATATATCATATATTTCCATTTTTCAATATTATTTAATGAACAAAAACGCCACAAGAACAGCATGAGAGACAGAAATCGTTTGTAACATTATAAATGTCTTTGCTGTCACTTTTGACCAATTTAATTAACCCCAAAGTTTTGAACAGTAATGTATGTGTTGGTTTGCTTGGTTAGCTTCACAAAACACCCTTTAGTATCCCACTGCCACCTGCAAACCCAATTCCCTGCTCTCTCACACACCCTGTCTGTCAAAACAGCCTTCAACTGACCAGGAAAAACAACTCAAGGAAGAAAAACTAGGAGCACAAACAGGTCCAAAATGAAGTCATCCTATTTTGTCTTTATGAGGTTCCAGTGGCATTTTAAAACACGTCTCTGTCTTCATGAACTGAAGAGACAACTTAATGAGAAGCTAATGTGTTGACATTAACTACGGCCTGCGGCGCGGATGATGGTTTTGTTGTCCAATGTGTTGTGCATATGGATCCCAGACAGATGAATGTTTCTCACTGCCTCTCGGATTCAGAACGCTGTCCTTCTAAAAAGGACTGAGCTAGTGGTCAGCGCTGTCATCTAACTGCTTATTTACAGCTGACCTCTCAACACCAGCAGTTCAACGCACTCATTTCCAACAGTGCCTGACCCGAGACGCGACACATGATGAATACAGAGAGCAGGCTTTTCTTGGATGCTCAGACTCTCTCTTTACACGGGACATGTCATTTACATTCTTATGAGACTTTAAAGGAATAGTTTACCCAATTATGAAAATTTGCTGACCTCACCTTCTGAACATTCAACATGTAGATGAGTTTGTTTCTTCATCAGGTTTGGAGAAATGTAGCATTGCATCACTTGCTCAGCAATGGATCGACGTTGTATTTTGTTGTTGCATTCAAGCAATTGACGCCGAACTGCCACTAATTCAAAAGTGAAAGTAAAATGCGCACGGCGCTTTTAAGCTATTTAAGAGCGAAGGAAAGTGAGGAAAAGAGGGAACATTCAAACGAACTAAAAACCAACAATTGCTTTACTCCCAATTGCCGCTATTTGAAAGTGAAAGTAAAATGCGCACACCGCTTTTACAAGCTATTTAAATGCGAAGGTAAGCAAGGAAAATAGAGGGAACGCCCCCGCGGTGATACCGGTATTACCGGTGTTGTCACACGTCGATTAACTGGTGGGAAAATTTCCTCACCGTCACAACCCTACTTTTGGCCAAAATTACATAATCCATAATACACTATAATAACACTTCCTCCAGTTAAAAAGTCCATCTCCTGTTGTCTCTCACATCAAAATCCACCCACATATCTGTTTAGAGCTGTTTTGGCTTGTAAACGCTCCTTGATCTGTGCAGATTTCTCTCCTGATTCAGACCAGAACACTTTTTCACTGGAGGAAGCGTTATTATGGATTACAGGCTTGTATTTTAGCTGGAAACAATGTTTTAAAATGTATTTAAAAAAATAAATAATAATAATAATAATAATTATGAATTTGTTTCTTACAAACACAGCTTTTCACAAGACATTAACTGATGGACTGGAGTGCTGTGGATTATTGTGATGTTTTTATCAGCTGTTTGGACTCTCATTCTGACGGCACCCATTCACTGCAGAGGATCCATTGCCGAGCAAGTGATGCAATGCTACATTTCTCCAAATCTAATGAAGAAACAAACTCATCTACATCTTGGACAGCCTGAGGGAGAGTAAATTTCAGCAAATTTTCACTTTTGGATGAACTGTTCCCCATGCTAACAGTTTTGTGTATTGTTGGGGCTTCACAGTTCATGATAGTCCTAAAAAAATCATGTTTGATTTATTTAGTGAATTTTTCTATGATAAACGATTCTGGTACTGTATTTGGATGGCCAAGATTTTTCTGGGTCCTGAAGCAAAACCAGTTGAGAACCACTGCTTTAGCAGTCCCTTTCATCATCTTCGTCTCCTAAATGGGCTCCATAATGTAAAATGACCGCAGTGACAGCAATACTGTCTCAAATATAGGCAGTTGCACAACAGCTATCCAATAGCCCAAAATAATCACGTTACTCAGGGAGGAAAAATTATACACAACGTCTGAAGTCTTTATGTAAAAGCCTTGCCGAAAAACACAGCTCTCTTAACGCACAAGGGATCATAATGATGATGAAATGGTTTTTATTAGCAGTGCATTTGAAAAGGATATTACACAGCTACGGAAAGATCAGAGAAGCTTCTGACATTAAACACGGTCTAAAAGTACTACAGGAAGTTATTACAGTTCACACTGAATATTTACCATTAAAGATAATTACTCAATGTATTCTGTCACTTTTGTCTGTCATATAATACAAGTCAACATGAAATGACATTCACAGCACTTTTTACTTCCAACATGTGCCCAGGGTTATTATAGTTAACTGAAACCATGAAAAACATTTGTTACTTAAAATAAAATAAACATTCACTGAAATAAAATAAAAAATATATATAAAAAAAACTTTAAACTTATTTTGGCTAGTTGCCAAGGCAACATTTCTCGTTTTCATTTAAAGGTGTAGTACTAAAATAACAAATAAAATAACATAAATCAAATGAATAAACATTCATAAATACTATATAAACATAAAAAACAACAACTAATAAAAGTGACAAAACACATAAAACTAGTAAAACTTTAACCAGAATTAAAGTGAAAACTGAAAGTGATTAAAAAGTTGTAAACAAACATTTAAAATACCAAATAATGTCTTTATGTTGTTTAAGCATTTGAAGATTCAAAGTGAAAATATATGTATGATTACAAATGTGAATCAAAGATTGTACGCTCTTAGGAAATTGAACTCCTTCTGTGTACGTAAAAACATACTGAGAACTTTTTATACTACTTTTATTGAGAGTGTGTTGAGTTTTTATTTTTTATGCTGGTACTCTTCACTCTCTCTTAGTAATAAGAATCGTTTGCAGACCTTAGTTAGGACTTGCTCAAAAATTATTGGTGTGCCTTTGCGGAGTCTAGCAGAATTCTACGAGCAACAAATGTTACGGAAAACTCTTAGTATTACGGGAGATGACTCTCACCCCTTGAAGCTTTACTTTGAGGTATTGCCCTCTGGAAGAAGATTCAGAAGCATTAAATGTTCATCTAATAGATATAAATTCACTTTTGTTCCAGAGGCTATACGTTTTTACAATTCAAAGTCTTAGTTTTTTTTTGTTGTTGTTGTATGGAATTTATTATGAAGCATGTTGGGTTGTGTTTTTTATTTATTTATTTATTTGTATTGTCTAGGTAATATCTTATGTTTGTATTAAGTTGTTGTGTGATGCTACTACCCTACTTTAATTGCCCCTTGTGGGATTAATAAAGTTGTTAACTTAAAAACTTAAAAATGTTACTGTTAGGTTTGATTAATTGATATTTAATACAAATTTATTACCAAAAACAAAAGGTAATTAAATATGATAAATCATTAAAAAGTTTTAATATAATCAAATGAAAATGTAACAAATCTGTTTATTTTTGCACTGCACAACATAAGTTTAATGTAATTTTTTTTTTAATCCTTAAAAATAATGTTTTAATAATTTTATTCTTATTACTTATTTTGAGAAGTACATTCTACTGTTCAATAATAATACATGTTACAATTCCTTCAAGTTAAACCAAACGTTCATATTGATGGGCTGTAGTGTAGACCTTTGAGTTTCTGTGTGTGTGTGTGTGTGTGTGTGTGTGTGTATTTTATAGGACGCTAAAGAGCATTTTTATGCTTTAATAATCACAAACACCAGTCCATATCACAATTCTGTCTATTTTTCATATCGTGTAAATCATAGGGACCTAGGTGTGTCTGTATAACAGCTATTTTACACTGATCCATCCATCAGATTTTAGAGTCTCAACTATCTGTTCGATAAACATGAAATCAATGTTGGGGTTACAAGTAACGCCAGTTATGCAATCAGATTACTTTTTCAAGAAACTAGTAAAGTAACACATTACTTTTAAAGGGGTCATATGATGCTTTTTTAAAGATCATTATTTTGTGTCCTTGGTGTAACAGAATGCCCACCACACCACCGTCGTTTTGACTTTTTATAGTAATAAAAATAATTAAGTTCAGTAAAAGAACAGACACTACAATTAAAACTGAAGCGAGTGAGGAGAGCTGACTGACTAGAAGAGTGAGGTGAGACAGACCAGACGATGACGGAAGATTTGGTTTCGAAACGGAATGCCAAAGCGGCTGTTTAGCGATATTTTGGATTTTGAAAAGCCTGTTGACTTTTGCCATTTATCTAAGGTGATTTTGGAAGGTTTTTTGTCATTTATTTATTTAAATTTACATCAAAGCGTATGCGGTGCCTCCAACTTTCTAATAAATTTTTTTTGCTAATAAACGTTCTATGTTCACGTTTCTATGTTTCTTATTTATTCGGTTCCACTGTGTTTGCAGATTTACAGGGTTTTTTTTATTATTTAAACTCTGTGTAAGTTTTTTGTTATTTTATATTAGGCCTATAGCATGGTGTATTTTTATTCGTTTTGTTAATAAAATTTCTATGTTTAGTATAAGTGAGTTTGTCGTTGTACTGTTTTGTTGTCCATTCAAGCAACTGACGCCAAATTGCCGCTAATTTAAAAGTCAAAGTAAAATGCGCACGCACATTTAAAAGCTTTTTAAAACTCCAATGAACACAAGGCCCCCACCCCCCGGTTACACCGGTATTAACGCTGTTGTCACACATCGATTAACCGGTGGGAACATTTCATCACCGTCACAACCCTAATTATAATGCATTACTGTTAAAAGTAACTTTCCCCCAACACTGCATGCAATATTGCACAAAAAGCACACTAAAGGCCAGATGCAGATTCAGATGAGGGGTTCACATCCTCTCTGCCCTTTGCTCAGTGTCCCGCGGTAGCGGTTCTTTTACTGCATATTGTGCAGCAGGGCTATGATTAGGACGGGCCGCTCGCTACAGGGAAATGTCATGTTTACTGCCGTTCCCATACACACCCTGCATAATGAGGCCTGCGCTGTGCCAGGGGTCCCGCTGGACAATCGCTGCATTTGAGGTCAATGGGTTCCAGTGAGAAAGCAGGAGACTAGTTGATTAGTTCCGCCACTAGTCTTCAGCTGCACTTGTTCTATAAATGGCGAAAGCAGGATGACAATAGCTGCCCGCAAGCAGCCTAACCAAATATCTAAGACATTACATGAAGAGAACATTTACACATCCTGCCCACAATATAGATTTTGTTAGTTTTTTTCAAATGTTTTTGTGAATCTGTAATCAGAGGCCGCCACATGGACATAAGTCACAAACATCATGTGATCTACATGATGAATGGGCTTCAAGCACAGCCTGAATTCCTAATCAGCGCTTTAACATGTCAAACCGTTATTAACGTGCATGGGAAACTGAAGGCTGGAGCGTAATCCGTGCACACGCATATCAGAGCGACAGGGTCTCGCTCAGAGCTGCCCAACATGAAGCTTGAACGCCAGGGGAGACCTCAGACCGAAACCGCTCCAAACAAGCCAGAGAGCCCAATTAAAGCAGATTCTGCCAACTCAGGAAGGCCTGACCTGACCTGGCTTTATCCTTCAAAACAGGCCACCAACCAGAAAGATCAAAAACACACCAGAAATACCTTCAGAGCTGAACACTAAAGAGCTGAAGAGAAGGGAATCCAGAAGCACAAGGGCAAACGAACTGCTTCAGGCAGAATGCTGAATGTCAATAAACAGCTTAACAAGACCTCGCTTCATTTATTGAGTCCTATATTTATTTGGTAAATTAATGTTTAAAAATAAAAACACACACACACACACACACACACACACACACACACACACACACACACACACACACATTCAAGCTGGACCTTTATTTTTGGAGAGATCAAAGTACAGTAATTGCAAAAACTTAAGTTATTGCAAGAAAATAAAATCAATTTTTGATATAAGAATAAATGCCAATAAAATGAATTAAAACTAATTGCATTGTTGAGAGAGAAAAAAAATGACAATAAATCCCATTGGTAAATAAAAATGGGTAATAAAATATTGGCAAATATTGGTTAATTCAAAAAAAAAAAAAAACATTTACAAACAGTAAAAATGCTACAAATGTGTGTTTTAGCTCCCCTGACAGCAAATCCTTTAAATTAAACAGCATTCTGAACAGAACAGGAACAGAAAATATGGTATCAAACAAAAATAAATTACAGTAGGATTCATCATAAACAACATTTTTTTTATAAGCGCCAAGCCAAACTGAAACTACAGGTATGTTTGGAAATGAACTGTACAAATAAACTTGGGCTCAAACTTTGAGCTACAGGAAGCAAACCGATATAACGATATTAAAACCTGATCGATATGGGTTTTTTGGGGGCCGATGGCGATACCGATATTACGAGGTAAAAAAGACCGATACGATATATTTCGGCCGATATTCTTTATGCGTAGGCTATATTATAGTACAGTATAGTCACAAGTTTGGACACACTTCCCATTCGTGTGTCCAAACTTTTGACTGGTACTGTATATAGAATACAGTATATAGCCTACATAAACAGAATATATATACATAAAAACATTTTTTTGCAATGATAACTCAAATGTGGTGATTGAATGATGATTAGATTCACTCTTTTGGATTGCTGCATTTAATCTGTGAAAGCACGTACAGAATGACGCGCTCGGTGTATGATAGAGTAAACAGTAAAAGCAAGTGCAGTGGCAGCAGCGGCAGCCTCCCCCAGGTCCTAACGCCCATTCGGTAAGGAGTTTTAATCTGTAGGGGGCGCTGTTGGCCTACTAAAATAGTAAAAAAAATAGTAAAATAGCCTACTCAAATAAAATTTAGACTGTGTTTCTGATTAAATAAAGCAGTAATTGATGTCATAAAATAATGAGTATGTTTTGATTTAAAGGTCAGAAGCAATAGCTTACATGAAAAAAAAATCACAAACATGGCACTTGTAAATTAAATAATTGTATATATGCTTTATTTTATATTAATGATTTATTCATTAATGTGTGATATGTTTTATTTTTTAAACAAATCATAAGATCTAAAAGATTTTCAGAATTTTTACAACTCTTTTGCTTTAGACCATCTACAAATGTTAAATCTTAAAATAAAATGTTAGGGTTAACTGCATCTTTCTGGGGAAAAAAATGCAGCGATTAATATATAGTTTATTTATAGTTATTTACAATGCTTCGAGACTTAGTGTTGTTTCCAAACAAAAGGAAATATATCGGTATCGGCCAAAATGAGTTGGGAAAAAATATTGCATATCGGATATCGGCAAAAATCCAATATCGCGCATCCCTAATAATTTACTTAATTTACTGGCCCGCCCAAAGTCTATGTGTGGGAAACACTCAATGCAAAAGTTAATTTCTGTCAATGCTGTGAACTAAATTGAAATTGAGGCCTACACTACTCAAGGTTTTGGAACGACGTAATGGATGATGACTGAATTTTCATTTTTGTGTGAACTATCTCTTTAAAGTCAGCACGAAATGGGAATTGCATCCCACTTTACTTCCATTATGTGATGCATTTGAGTGAAATTGAAAATTTAATAATTAAACAAACATGGCGTGACTTGACTTTATCCAATTCGAATTGACTGGATGATAAAAAGTCAAAGCCAAAAATGACTTTAGAATGCTAAACATGGCCAAACAGCTTGGCTACTGGTTCACATTTGTTTCAAAGAATTTGCAAACTCGATTTTAATTTCATTTTGAATCACCACATCCAACCACCACCAACACAAAGAGAAGCTAAAATGTGTACATGTTGTGATTTGTCATAGAAATGATTTAATATATGTTGTTATAGAAAACAAGTTACGTCTCAGGACTGCTGTAAAAAGTGACATCACTCCATAGTAAATTATTCAGTCATTGGCGGGAGACACTCTAAAGAACAAGGGAGGGGAAAAACAACAGCTTTGAGTGAATAAAAAAGCCACTTATGCCTCTTTTGCTTTTTACGAGCCTGTGTGGATTTCTCCTGCTCTCGTCCAAGCAGTGACACAGAGACAGAGCGGAATTCTAGAAATCGAACAAGTGCCGAGCTGAGGAATGCAAACTCTGCAGAAATGAATGGAAAAGCAGATCTGATGAGGGCAGTAAATGAAGCAAAGACAACTAGAGAAGCACATAACCAACCACAGTAAATCCTCAGTAATCTGAACGCCGGAAGACAATGACACGTCAGGACTCCAGCAAATAGTCTTACAGAAACGCACCTGTATGGAACACCACTGAACTTACAAAAAAATGCTCAAGCACCAGTTTATAAGTAAAGATCCTCTTTACAGGTCATTTATTTATAAATCAAATCCAGATGGAACATTTAACAAAGTCACATGGTGAAAATCAGTGCTGTCATGACATCATTTCCTGCAGCTCTGGAATCATTAGTCACTAGACTATTTGAGCTGAAACTGGATGAAAGGCTGTATCACGGCAACTATTCAATCTATTGAAACAAAACTTGGTATGCTTTATTAGCACCATGATCTAATACCTGCCTTAAAGAAAACACTAAAATCAATAGTTTTAAATGCTACAAGTACATTTAGGCACCACAAAATTATTATATTTTACGGTATGAAAAGTTTATCTCATCTATTTTGACAGTCCTATTAAATAAGTGATTAAATGCATGATGATGGCACAGGTAATCTAAATGTAAAAATAGTGGAAATTACTATGTAAAATTAAATATACAATTTCAACCAATATGCTCAAATTTTGGTTGATTAAAAATTAAATAAATACAAGTCTAATATTGTCTGATATTTGCATCATAGTCTGCATGTGCCAGCTGAGCATCTTCTTGACTCCAACTGATTTAGACCGATAATTCATTTCAATCAAGACAACTAGTTTTAGCATGTTAATGGATATGAAAATGTTAATGCATTTAGGCTTGGCGAAATATATCACGCTGCTGCTGCATACTTGCTGCAGAGCAAGTATGAACTTGATGCTGCCAACAGATACACAGACACACTGCTACGAGCATGTAAGTTATGTTGTTGCTGCATTTTGAATAGGCATTCATAAATCCCACAGCAGATCTAGACAGGTGGTGCTGGGGGAGGTGGAGGGTTTCTGAGGAACAGCTATTATTCAGAGGAGTTTTCTGCAGGACTGGTTTAGATTATTTAGACGTTGAACAAGCAACCCCACTGGCTGCAGAATCTGCAGAGGCCTATCAGCTTGTGATTCAAAATCCAAGCACTTTCAAGAACCAGTAGAAAGCCATAAGAAACATGTATTTGTGCAAAAGTATCACTGTTCCGAAACAAACTACTTATGGTAGCAGTACAGTATTTGTAGTTAATTAATATGGACTCCTACGGGACGGCTGTCACATGTCCTCATACAGCATGTTAATCAGAACACTCGCTGCACAGCATTATGCTACGCTAACCCTCTCCTTTGAACCCCAGGCAAAACCTTGAAAATCAGACAGAAAGGTCTGTGGGCCACATAGAACAGAGCGGATCCAGGGCCTGATGGGTGCCAGGTTAGACCACGGTCCAACCTGAAGGGAAGCATAAAGCTCTGGATTCAGATCAGACGCGACTAACTTTCCACTGCTTTTCCACAAATAAAGCACTGAAACAATGGCCACACATGAGAGTTACGACACCATCTCCTGAACAATATGTGTGAACCACCGAGTCTCAGAACATCCAGCAGCTGCAAACAAAAAGTGATGCCTGTTAATAGTGTAATTATATGTGTAAGAGTCGGTCATAAATATGCAGGATGCAAACCAAGCCACCAGCCTTTCTTCCTCTGCCATCTCCACCAGAGTCATTCCCAGAGACTTACAAACGCAACCTGCCAACAATATTCTCGTGCTGTGGTCGTCATTAAACAGTCCTTAGCCCTGTGAAGCACAGCGCTGCACCACTTCCTGTTCAAGACATGTGACTGTTTTAGTGTTCCTTTAGCTCAAGAAACTGCAAGATTATTAGGCTGTTTTACAGAGAACACTAGGGGTGTAATGGTGCACAAAATGACGGCTCGGTATGTACCTCAGGTTTGAAGTCACGGTTCGGTATGTTTTCAGTACAGCAGAGGAGAAAAAAATAAACATAAAATTGCTTCTATTTTTCTTTTTGATTAAATAGCGGTTTACTGAACAAACTGTGTCTTATAATAAATTCAATTTAAATTTTCTTAAGGATAACAAATCTATCTTAGCTAATGCTGTAAACTATATAGGAAGCCCTATTACTGCACATTACTATAATATTAAAGGTTACAATTAACATCACAAAACTATTTATTTCTAGATATAATAATCAACACTCCATTTAAAAAAAAAAAAAGCCAAATATACTGTATATTTGCCAACTTGTAAATTGCACATAAGGACGTTTTACATTAACTTCTATATATGATATTAAAAAAAAAACAGAATGCATTGTTTGAATTTCCTGATAAAATGGAGAGAATTTGAAAGATGAAACTTTGTAACAAACACAATGTTTATTGCGTTGTTGGACGGGATAAGCATTGTGGCAATACATATTATAGTGTATATAATGTCTAGTGAAGTTTTATTCATGCATCAACTGAAACAGCATAGACTAAAAGCTCAATCTTGGGATTTAAGAATTTATATTGATTTATTAAAATTAATATATATTAAAACTAGGAGTTTCACTTTAAATTCCGAACATGCAATGGTTAAAAAAACGCTGTATTTGTTTGAAACATTTTCAGATACGAATACGTGCACCATTACACCCTTAGAGAACACTGATAAATAAATTAATTAATTAATATTTTTTTTATTATATAGCATGGGGTCTGTAAGTGTTTTTTATTAATACTTTTTTTTTTATTAATACTTTTATTCAGCAAGAATGCATTCAATTGATCAAAAGTAACAGTGAAGACATTTATAATGTTACATAAGATTTATGTTTCAAATAAATGCTGTTCTTTCTTTTAAACTTTCTTAAAGAATCCTAAAAAATAAAATGAATCACAGTTTTCACAAAAATATTAAGCAGAAAAATATGAAAAAAATATGAATCTTCTTCTGTAGATTCTGTGAAACTCTCAGCCTGTCCAGTTTTCACAAATGAAACAGTTTCTAATCACTAAATTGCTTCATTTCACTGTGAATGAATAAATGGGTCACTTATAATGTCAGTCAAGGTTCTCTGTTGCATTAATTTATGCTGAAATCATTGAACATCGAACAGGCTTTGTGGACATAAGCATATGACGGTCATAATGCATCCATCTGTCAGACATCAGAAAGTTCAGAACAAGTCGTTCCTGCAGTTTCAGTAAATGTCTTTATAGACTGAGCAGAAAGTTCTGAACACTACAGTGTGATTTCCGAGCTCAATGAACTCATCTTGAAAGATCAAGGTCTGCAGAGTACTAGACAACTCTGCAAAGCCTTACATGACAGCAGTATGAAGTGGGACTGAAATGGACGAATTTAGCAGTCCACTGAAAACCGCTTCAGTGCCTGATGGGATCAGAGACCCGTTAACCTGTTCACTTGTCCATCATAACGACACAGTGAGTGCAAGCTGGAAGTAGCGCCATTAAATTACACTGGAAGAGGCGGAAATATACTGGGCCACTTTCTGGTTGCATAACAGTCTTGCAGTCTTGGCAGAACATGTCTTCAGTTTTCCATCCTGAATGGCTAGATCAGATGTTCTGATAGGGGAAATACAAAAATACTGAATAATACCAAAAGTTAGGCTACCCTATCATAAATAAAGTGGATCTGTAGGCTTCAGACCTACGTTTCGTAATTTCAGAGAATCCCAAAATTACAAGTCATCATTCATAAGTAGGGATGTAACGATTCACTCAACTCACGATTCGATTCATGATTTTGATTTCACGATTCGATTCACGTTTTATTTTATTTTTACAAAATGAGATTTAAGACAAATTATAAATTAAATGTGTCCTTTTATTATTGCTTGGACAAAATGCTGCACATTTCTTTGTGAAATTGAAATATAACACTATAATAATATACTATATAATATAGCACTTGCATATTATTGCTCTTTTGTTGGTTTCGATTGCTTCTATTGTCCTCATTTGTAAGTCGCTTTGGATAAAAGTGTCTGCTAAATGACAAAATTTAATTCAACCGGCTCGCAGTTAATTGTTACATCCCTATTCATAAGTAAGGTTAAAATAACAGAAAATTGAAATATGCAAAAGTATGAAATCAAAGTATGGAAGCCCATTTCTGACATATTAGGGGAAAAAACTTTTTGGTAAATCATAATTGTGACATAAAAGTCATAATTATGAGATAAAAAGTTTCTGATCCAAATTCTGAGGTAAGAAGTCAAAATAATGACAAGCCATAATTATGAAATTAAAAATATAATAACTGACTATATAAACTCATAATGTCACCTTTTTATGTCATAATTACGATTAACAAAGCCAGACTTTTTTTCTTATGGGACAGAAATTGGCTTCCATAGATTTGAAAGCTAGAATGGAAAGGAGGATACATTTGGGTCTCTTGAAACTGTCTTTAAACACTTGAAATATAGCACATATGTCGTATAAACTGCTTTTTTGGTGCTTTTGTCATGTTTTGAGTTTTATTTTGGTGAACTAACCCTCTCAGCCTTACGAGAAGCACTGCTTTGGGTTGTACAGCTGCATGTAAATGAATGAATAATTGATACAGAACATCCATCTGATGTTCTGAATCATGCGGTTTTTGAATTAGATTTGCATTAGAGAGCGTGGCACTTAACAAATGAGGCTGACTGATTCATCTGGAGTGTTTCTCTCCAGCAGATGAAAGCAAGTCAGGCTCGCAGCTCCAACACTCTTCCAGTAATCATCACACCACGTCAAGCACACAAGCACGCAATTTCACATCCAAAGTAAAAAACACGCCGCATTCGAGCTGATTCATTATCTTTAGAGTGCCGGAGTCATTGCACCAACACAGTCAAGGCTGAGTTTGCTGTGAAATGAGACATGTAATGACGTGCACTTCCGTTGTGGGGTTCAACAGATTCAGCCAACAGCGCTACGTCTCCACATGGAATACGCATGCGGCGTCTCACTTTACAGAGCAAACAATCCCATTAAGACAAGCCAGGTCACTCCTCTATTCATCTGTGCGCGGATCCATCAGGTATCGCCGTAGCTCCACAGGCCTCGGGTCAGCGAGAGCGCAGATGATGCATGACCCCAGATGAACAGCATTATGTCCTCAAGTAGCCTCCATCGAGAAACCCATTCTCTGAAGCAAAGGGAACAGTTGTGCTCCAAATCAGTCTTTAACAGCAGAACCAACACAAACACTGCACAAAACCCTCCAAAGAGAGACAGCTGTAACCCTTCAGACTCTTTCTGCGCTCTTGAATGTGAGCGTTTGTGAATGGTGGAAGCAGGAATAGTGTTTTATTAGCTGCTGTGCAATACAAAACTCTTTTATACGGTTTTCATAGTGAGGTCGTGATATGACCTTGTGTAATTAATAAACTGCAGAAGTGTTCCTGTAAACACCAAGGTTATGGGTTTGTTTCCAGGTAACACACGTACCGACTTTTTTCGACTTTGACAGCTAGTGGTTGAAATTGGTACTGCAGTCCAAATTCAAAATAGTGGAGGGAGTTGTTTCTCCCGCCCCCCTCCTCCTCAAATTCGGGTTGCCAGATTGAGAACACGCAAAAAGAACAAACGCAACTGACACTGGAAGGCAACGAGCCTTACACTGTAAGTAGATGAGCTGATTTATCTGTGTTTTAATATGCCTCTGGTCATAGAGCATTTTAGATGGATGCTGAGGCTTTTTAGGTCGGGTAGAATCTGCAATCTCTAAATAAATGTGTTTGCTGGCTTCCATGGCATTTTCCACCAACTGAGTTGATTTGAGTGTTAATTATTAAACACATTTAACTAACTTACAAACTATTTTTGCTTTCTGTTTTCAGGCTAAATGTAGCTTTTTTGCGCTTAAAAGATCAAATACACACGAAAACCCTACGTAAATGTCTTGGGGCTGTCGATTTAACATTCATTTGGTGTGATTAATTATGGAAAAAATAACACATGAAAATTATTAACGCATTTAACATACCCTGCCCAATTTAATATTTCAATATTCTAAAAAAAAAACATTACTGCCCATTTAAAACATATTTATCTCAGCATTATTTATGCCATTCTAATTACAGTGTAAATAATATTGTTATGGCAAAATAATGTTATAATATTCGATGCTTTTCTCATTTAACCCAATAAGAATTTTTAACTATCTTTTGTGATTGATTTCAGCCCTAGTCTTAAATGAGTGTAAACCGTTGGAAAAGGAATCAGATGTGTATCAGTATAAAAGATATTCGATATACCTGCTGCTGTTTGTGTCATTAATGTTAACTGAAAAACTTTTATAACTTTAATAAAAATCATTGTGTATTTAAATGGATACAATAAAAATACAATAAAGATTTTTTTTTTTTTTTTTTACATTTGATTATTTAATTTCTGTAGTAGCCTTTTCTTGTTAGATAGACTTACCTGAAAATGTAAAGCACTGTTTATTTCATGTTATTTCATGTGTATCTTTGCTATATATTGTATTTGTTTGTCCTGGTTGTTGTTAGTGTATTTGTTCTTATTTTAATATTGACTGTCTTCAAAAGGACTGAGAAATTTTTACTTTTATTAGTTAAGCTAGTATTAGTTTTTTGCGATAATATCGAAACTGATGAAGAATTGTGGCATTTCAATGGTATCTAAAATTTTAACATTGTAAAAAAACCTTACTTTGAGCAAAAATAACTATTGCATGACATATTGTTCTTGTGAAGTAAAATTATGATTTTTGTCATATTGTCCACCCCTAAATCTAAGTATCTCAGGCTACGTCTACATTAATCTGGATACATTTGAAAATGGAGTTTTCATTTCAAAACGCTCCCCGTCCACTCTAGTGTTTTTAAGCATTTTCTAAAACTTTCTCATCCAGACTGAAATGTAAAAAAACGCTAAACTGACCTTTCTGCAGATGCGTCATAAAAGGCCACTGAGACGATACAGACAAGTTTTCAAGCATTCCTTCAGGCAGGATCATTTTATTTAGGAAAATGTCATCATTCACTGATGCATCCAGGTCGCACTGACTCACGATTATATGTTTGATCTAAAACGCAACTGCTCTCACGATTTTCACAGTCCACACTACAATGTGAAAACGCCGTTTTCAAATTGATCCATTTTGGAGAGTGTTGGAAGCTTTCAAAAACGTCATCTCAGTGTGGATGGAAGGCCAAAACGGAGAGAAAAGAAATGTTTTCAAACGACAATGTATTCGTGTGGACAAGGCCTCAGATCCACCACACCACATGAAGTCCATCTCAGGGACTGGGATTGTTGCAGGAGTCATTTTTTCTCTGGATTCTTCCTTGGATTCAGTTAACAGGCTTTAGTCACTTCACAGCCATAAACGTCCAATCTTCATGTTAAAAGTAACATTCAGCAATGCTGCACAAACATGCAGCACATCTCAACATGCATTTAATTAGGTGCAAATGCAAGAGCAGCGAACCGCAGGCCTCAGGGCACATCTTGATCATGTTAATCAGACGAGGCAGTGCCGTTTGCTTTGGAACATCAGCTGTGCTGTCGAGACGGCCAGAGAGCGGAGCAAATCAAAACATCCCTTAAATACAGAGCTGAACCCATATGGAAACAAGACTCCCATTGTGACGAGGACTCGGCCTTTCCAAGGTCTACTGACCACTGTCCTTCACACATGGAGGGAAGTGCCATCTCCAATCGTAGCACGTGAAGAAGAGCGGACCGCAGACTGGGTCACACACTGGGAGTCCAGACAAAAGAACACCAATGGAACATGCATCTGAATCTAGACTGAAGCCTGAGACCTGAGTGCCTGTAACTGACCTGGCATGTCAACTCTGGTTTAGGATAAGAACCAGGAATGAGAAACACCACCTCATCCAAAGTGTAGGGCACCTCTGGACTTCTCAGACAGACACTTATGATTTATGGGGCTGAATTTAAATGAAAGTCAATCTGTGCTGTTCACGGATCTGCAAGGTCAAGTGTTCGTCAAATATCCATGAAAGTTATTGCTAAACTTAAACTTCAAAAGTTTAGGGCCAGTAAGATGTTTTCAAAAGAAGTCCCTTATGCTCTACAAGGCTGCGCACTTTTTTGATAAAAATACAGTAAAAACAGTAAAAATGTGAAATATTATTACAATTTCAAGTAACTGTTTTCTATGTGAATATCTGTTAAACTGTAATTTATTTCTGTGATGCGCAGCTGTATTTTCAGCATCATTACTCCAGTCTTCAGTGTCACATGATCTTCAGAAATCATTCTAATATGCTGATTTGCTGCTCAAGAAACATTTCGGATTATTATCAATGTTGAAAACAGTTGCGCTGCTTCCTATTTTTGTGGAAACTGTGATACATTTTATTTTCCAGGATTCTTTGATGAATAGAAAGTTCAAAAGAACAGCATTTATTTGAAATATAATTGTTTTGTAACATTAGAAATGTCCTTACTGTCATTTTTAATAAATTCAATTTCTTTGAAAAGAAACAAATAAAATGCAATTATTGACCCCAAACCTTTCAGTAGTCCAGGTCTCATAATATTTGTCATGAATTATGGTGATGCAGGTAATTGTGTGAAAATAATTAATTATAATAATAAAAGTACTGTATCTCAAATTGTCCATGCAACTTCTGCATTATATTCCAGATCTTCTGAAGCCATTTGGAATTCAAGAAGAATTGAAGAATTTGGATTCAAATGTTGTCAAATCTGCCTTGATTGTGAATCTGAATGCAGATGCATTTCTGAACTTCAGTGGAAAGCTAAATTGTCAGCAACTAACGACTTAAACTTAATTTTGTTCCTCACACACAGCAATCGCTTGACATCTAGCTGTTGGTCTGGCAGGGGCAAACTGGCCATTTTGTTTATCTTTTAAATGAACGTCTATTACATTTACTGAACAGTTCCAGACCCCAGAAGGGAATAAAAAAACAACAACAACACACACCGCTTTCAGTTTAACTGCAATTTCAGCCAATTCCCTGTGTCAACAAGCACCGTGCGTATATATAGATCTCAAAGTTGTTGATTAGCAGTGCTGCGGATCATCCAGAGAAAGTAACAGGAAATCGAAAACAGCATGTTCCAGATACGTGTTGTTTTAATGAGCCGTGATGAATATGTATGAGAGACACGCAAAAAAACATTTAGGAGTAAAAAATATTTCATATGTATGAGTTATGCATGAGTTACACGTAAAAAAATATTTAGGCCTAAATTTAAGGTTTATGAATTTGAATTGCATGTACAATTTCTATTCGCCTGGATTACACACTTTTAACATAAACTAATAAATGTAATGTGATGCATATTTGTCAGACAAACATAAATGAAACGGGTCAGATTTCTGTAACAGTATAATAACCAGGTTTATTTATATATATATATATATATATAAATTCAATTAGTTTAAATATCATACATTTTCACGAATTGAATACTGAATTTGAACTTGTTTCATAGCCATTCATATTCATATAACCATATTTATACTTTTTAACTGATAAAATTTGTTTTTCACAATTAATAAATGTATGCTGATACTAAGCACCACATGACAACACATATATATCATACATATACATATATACGGTAATCTTTGTTTTATTTACAACTTCGAAAAATCTCTTTACAGTGAACTTGAACATAGGCATTTTGAAAATATGATTATTTAAATCAAAACGAATACATTAAAAAACGGTGCTGAAACAATTTTCACTCAGAAATTGTTAGTAAATTTCATAAATAATTACAAAAAATACACCAAGTAACACATTGAATTAAACATGAAATTTTGATGTAGAAAGACTGAAGTAGTATTTTATTATATAAAAAAGTTTTATTTACAAAAAAACTAAACAAAAAAAACAAATATTTTTTTACAGTGTAAATGCAAATAGTTAATTAACATTTTTAAGTGCAGGAATCTTCCCCGTTTCATTTCTGTATCACATTAAGTCTATTCGTTTGTTTAACTGTGGAATTTTATTTGCAATTCAATTACTACTAAATCCTAAATTAAGGCCAAAATATATGGATTTACACAAAACTATTTAGTAAAATAAATGTAAAATTGTCATGGAATTTAATGAAGTCATGTCAAATGTATATTTCACTGTCTAGAAATAGCTCTCTAGATAGTGATTTTTAAAAATCCACATTCACAACTTCAGAACGAAAGAACAGGAGGATCACATGGAGGAAGAAAACCGGGACCAAAGCTTTAGAATGGAAGAAATATGCTACAATTTCCATTTTTAAAATACTGTTTCTAATGTGACAGATTTATGGAGCTCCTCTCTGACAGAGCGTTTCAAGATGAAATTAAAGCTCAGATATCTATTCTCAAGACAGAAACCTCACACTTACCGCTTAAATTTTAATTTAACCACTGTATTTTTAAAATTAACCCAATTTATTGAGACAAACAACAAATATTTTTTGTTTTTACAGTCAACCACAAAATAAAAATTAAACAAACAAAAAAATGCGCTGAATATGCGTTCTGTGTAAATGGCTTGGTTTCGGTTTTAACCTAATCAAGATCTTCTCCGCATTGAGCTACTATATTTCTCTAATATTTTGAATGAATAACGCAGCAACTGCGCGTCTTGTGGGCTATACTTATAAAACATTAAAATGCAACGTCACTTATATCATTATCACCGCATCTCGCGCTCCACTAACAACGCTCCCAGACGCACACCTAACATTTGATTGTACTATTTTTGCATTCAAATGCAAATGTTTATTTTAAATTCGACTAGCATTCATTGTTTTTATAGCACGTGCCTATATCGTGCGCTATATTGAACATTTTTTATATCGTTATCGAAGAAGGTGTACCGTCGATAAATATCGATACCGTTTTATCGCCCAGGCCTAATTTGTACTGCATCATGCTGGGTAGCTTTGGGTATATTAAACATCACATATGATTGGCTGCATCTGTTGCGTCACGCAGCTGTTTTGCGATCAGTCTGGACAGATTACGTGTCACATTAGGTCTGTGTTAAATGAATGTGTCAAGAGAGCAATTGTAAAAAAAAATAAAAATAGATTCACAAAAATCATTGCATCTACACAGAATCAGTTTATTACTGTATTTCAGTACAGAGAATGAGATTTACAAATGTTCTTGCATTTGTAGGGATTTTGGTGTGTGTTTTTTAATTTTATTTGGCGGCTGAAATAAGGCCCAAGTATTTATTCATGAGATTCATCCAAAAAGTATTCATCAATCATCATTAATCATGAAGAAACAATACATCAATCACAATCCAAGAGTGATTCCAAAGGCTCTCGACTCTTCCAGTGATTTCTAAAGCTTGTGACGAGTCCTCAAACTTAAACCTGAAACTCTTATTAGGACATCTAGTGATGTTGGTGGGTATCTTGAGTCATATACACAACCCTTCAAAAGTTGGGACTCTGTTAGATTCTTTTTGAAATAAATTAGTCATTTTATTCAGCAAGGACACATTAAATTGATCAAAAGTGACCATGAAGACATTTATAATGTTACAAAATATTTTAAGATTTCAAATAAATGCTGTTCTTTTGAATAACTATCTATTCATTAAAGAATCCTAAAAAAATTAATGTATCAGGGTTTCCACAAAAATCTGAAGCAGCACGACTGTTTTCAACATTGATAATAATCAGAAATGTTTCTTGAGCAGCAAATCAGCATATTAGAATGATTTCTGAAGATCATGTGACACTGAAGACTGGAGTAATGATGCTGAAAATTCAGCTTTGATCACAGAAATAAATTACATTTTAGCAGATATTCACATAGAAAACACTTTTTAAATTGCAATAATATTACTTCAAAATGTTACGGTTTTTTTCTGTATTTTTGATTAAATATATGCAACCTTGGCGAGCAGAAGAGACTTTTTTCAAAAACTTTTGAATGGTATTGTTCACTCAAATATGGATTTTCCTGTTTAATGTTGTTAATTTACAACTATTCATAATGACAATTTTAGTGAGTACAATCAAGTTTCAGTGTTTAAAAATGGAAGTTTATTTCATTCTGAGACTGCATGGATCATTCTCACTGGTAATTTGATTTAGTACTCAACAAAAAAATATATATTTTTTTTTAATAAAAAATATTTATTTCTTGCAAAAAACTGTAGACATTTATTGTTATATATATATATATATATATATATATATATATAAAATTGTAGTTGCATGACGTAGTAATACCTTTAAAACTCTTCAAAGGAATAGTTATTAACTCCAAAGCCACATGATCTCTGTTCACTAAAGGTAATTTTTAAAACACATTCTGCATATTAGTATAATGACAGTGAAAGAGGACTTAGGCCATCAAACACCAAAATGACACAAGTACAAAAAAAAAGATAAAATATCATAAAACTGGTCAGTATGTGTGTCATATTTCAAGTCTTCTGAAAACATATCAATTCGTGTCAGGAACACAAAATAAAAAGACAAATTTAAGTTGTTGTTTACTGACAATCTTGACATGGGAAAAAAAAAGACTCCTTTTTTGTTCCACAGATGACAAAGCATCTAGAAGGCAAAACTAAATGCATTTAAGCTGGAATAACACGACTAGAGAGAGAGAAATTTGTTTTTTTTTAAATAAACTTACGCACACATATATACACGGCAAATTAACAAACATGGTACAAAACAGGCTTTGTTCTGTGCCTTCTTACTTTTATAAGTGCATTTTAAATTTCTCTTCAAATGCTGCTCTGAGTTTTATGTCTCCTGTTATTTACTGGAATGGTCATAGTGTTCAACTTTTGGTCCCACAACAACAAACTCACTGAGCATTCAGAGATCTGCATGTTTGTTTGCTTCTTTCAGTGAAGCTCGATGCACATCTGGATTCAAAATGTTTCTGCTCTGCACTTTAATATTGACTTCATAGAAGTTAACAGAACACAACTGCATTTTCTTGGGTCATGAACAAAGACCATATTCCTCAATTGTTTCAGTTCAGGGCAAATTGCTTAATTACAAAGTTACTCTGCGCTGCTACCAAATAATGGCATATGCGAGTATGATATACAGCGGCATTTGCATTTGGACGCATATGTTAAACCACATATGAATATCACTGCATTAGATTAGCAAACCAAATATATCAAAAAGCAGACTTTTGAACAAAGTTGATACAGTTTGAAATAAGATCAGTAGTGTGTGACTTTGCATTTGTTTGTTGTTAGCAGATCATGTCTATAGTTAATGTGATGAACTACACATGTAGTTCATGCATTCATTAAAAACAAAGATAAAGAAAACATGAAAAGTGAAGTAAAAGTGAAAGATCCTGCATTTGAGACGGACACTCAAATTGAAATTGTAAATCTAACGCAATGACATCCATATATTATGTTTAACTTACATTTCCAAACATTGTAACGGCACAGAAGCACATGTGTGGAGCGAATCAAGGAGATAAGGTACAAATTGACAGAGAAATGTCAAAAAATAATAATAATAATTTCAAGGGTGAAACTTTCCCAGTGAACACTGTGTAGTGCTTTACTGTAAACACACTTTTGAGTTTCATGCAGGCAGTTTAATGTATTTCATGCTTATTTAAGAAGCTGCTTTCCAACGAGCAACCCATGAGAATCTGCATCTCCTCCCTGATCACGCTGCCAAAACAATCAGCTATAGCAAAGACTCAATAAGACTGCTACTCTTTCACACTGCTCCTGTCACAACAATTACTGTCTGTATCGCCAGTTCTATTTGAGAAATTACCATACAATGAAAAGCACCACCTTAAAGCAATATTACATGCCAACTTAACTTATAAGACCTTTTTGACATGGCACTTTTCTGATAAAAACTAGTTTGTAGGGTTCTGCAGGCCTCGGCATTAAAGGGACAGTTCACCCAAAAATGAAAATGTGCTGTTAATTTACTCATCCTCAGGCCATCCAAGATGTAGGTGACTTTTTTTTCTCAGTCGAACAGTAAAGAAGATTTTTAGCTGAAACTGTGGTCCTTGTTGATTTATAAAATTAAAAAAAGCATAAACAGGCAAGACAAAATGAATACTCGTGGCTCCTGACGATATATTGAGGTCTTATGAAGAGAAACAATCAGTCTGTGCAAGAAACTGAACATTATTTACAACATTATGACCTGTAATCCAGAGCCTCAGGCAAACTGGGAAATCTGATTCTTTTTGATTCTCAAACTGGTTCTTTCAGACAGTTCGTTTCAATTCAAGTATGTTTACGTAATCACGCAATGACGTAACGTATATGCAAAATTATATTATTAAAGCACCCAATAATGATGTGAAATTTTTTTTGACTCTTAAAGTGCCGGCAGCTGCTGACTTGTACTTTATAAATTAGCAAGGACCTCGGTTTCAGCTAAAAATCTTCTTTACTGTTCGACTGAAGTAAAAAAAGTTTTGAATAGCCTGAGGGGGAGTAAATGAACAGCACATTTAAATTTTTGGGTGAACTGTGTTTTTAACAATGTGCTTGTCTTTGGAACAAATAAAACTGATTGCTTTACCTGTCCAAAAACTTTAGTACATAAAACCATTAACAAAATGGGAAAAGACACTAAACTGAAAAGAAAACTGGCAGAAAAAACTAACTTTACTCATTTTTAGCTGAAAGTCTTCCTCTATATAGAGTATAAATAGGACTGATCGTTTTTAAAATTCAAGAGCCCGAATAACCTTTCACTTTCATGGAGCAGCTTCTGAAAATATCTCCTTCTGCGATTCATGAAAGAAGGTCCTACGTTTGTACAGCAAGTAAATGACATCTTAATTTTGGTCCCTTTGGTTTGAAATGACCCAGCAAACGTGTGCGTTCACATCATACCTTGCAAACCGTCTCTGTGTCCCAAGGCAAAATGGTCTGTAGGTCGATGAGCTCGCAGGAGACACCTAGCTTCTCCTGTGCCATGGCAGCCACTTCCCTCAGCACATGCACCTGCAAGCCAAAGGTCAAAGGTGAACTCACAGTTAACAGTACAGACTAAGATACGACACTCAGTTTCAGAATCTCTCCAGCCGGTGTTGAGATATTCAGATCAGACTAACAAACGAGGCTTAACATGATATAACCTGATATTTTTCATTATTAGGTAAAATAGATTAAAATATATATTAAAATACTAAAAGGTACATTTTTCCACACATTTCATAGCAAAACATAACGTTTAAGTTTGAGGTTGAAAGAAATCTCTTCTGATCACGAAGCCTGCATTTATTTGATCAAAAATACAGTAAAAACAGTGAAAATGTGAAATATTATTATAATTTAAAATAAGTGATTTCTATGTGAATATATGTTAAACTGTAATTTATTTCTGTGATCAACGTTGAATTTTCAGCATATTTTCTAACATTATAAAGGTCTTTACTGTCCTTGTCTAATAGAAGTATAAATTTCTTTACTAAAAAACAAAAGTTTTGAATGGTGGCATAAATCAGAAATATTTAATTCATCCCGAAGGCCAGGTTTGTGTCGCTCATGTCTCGGTGAGATGAATGAAAAGCAAAAGGAGAGCACTGTCTATTAGAATCAAGCCTATTCACGAATGGCTGGCGAAGTCCTCGTTTCCCGTGACCTGTGACTCGTCTCTGCACTCAGTCTTACGGGCCTTCAGTCATTCAGCAGGATAAACCTGTGGAGTGTCTGAGCGGAGCGTCAGGACACCCAGAGAGCTGTCGAAGTCACCATCGTACGATGAGCACACGTTCTCACAGACGTACCTGTGTTCCCCAGGCCACCAGCGTCAGGTCACTGCCCTCCTGCAGCACCTCGGCCTGCGAGAGCGGGATCTGATAGGCTTCTGTGGGCACCTGCTCCACTGCAACACAAAACCACACATCACACATCAGCCCACAAAGCCTGTGAAGCCTGACATGTCAAATAATAGTCAGAAAAACATTTTTGTAACGGTTTAATAAACCTTTAGTCTAAAAATAATTATTTTTATGTTTGGCATGATTTGATACATCAGGCTTTTATGGCTCATACAGAATGATACATAGGATTTGAAGGGAAAAAAACAGCTCAGTTTTATTCAGGAACTCAAACGGAGCAAAAATATGCAATTTGCTGCAGATGCTGATATTTATATGGACAAAAAGTAAGATGAAATTCTGATGCTTGTAATGTAAATCAATTAGATCTTTATAACAGTATCGCAGATACTTACATAAAATGCTATAAATATCAGTCGTGTTGCGTCTGGACCAATCAAACACACAATATATATTTTGTTAGCTATATTTAACAAATACTCTGTAACACCCCTCAGTTAACAAGCCATATGAGGACCTATGGACCCTTCCCCCGAAATGCGTAACACCGCAGGAGGGCAGAACAGGCCTCTGGTTCCATGGCAACCAACGCTGATATCACTGGGTTTAGTAAAGCTGAGCTGCTTCAGTCCAGTAAGTGTTCATCTGGAGATATTACTGCAGTTATTCTGACGTTTACTTGATAAAAATCAGTAAATATTTGACAGCAAAAAGACACGTGAAGCACGAACTGAAGGAGGACAATTACACTAAAAGAGCTTTGACTTGATAAAAAAAAAAAACTCTGAACTATCAATCAGACGACAGAAAGCATGGAGTAGATTGTGTGTGAAACAGGTTTAACAGCAAAGTTTTGATCATGCTGATCATAAGCTTTATAAAGTTAAGATTAAATCTATGAGCTGTGGAGGAAACCGTTATATTGCTCAATTACTGGGGAGGGGGGGGTCTTGAAGGACATGAAACAAAATGGATGCATGACGTTTTGTGACAAGTCCGTTGAAACTCTTCCTATCCTTTTGATCTGTTCATACTGGTAATATTGAAAAAATAATGAACAGTAAGTTTGCATCAGGAGAAGTTTTGCACGGCTGGAAGAAACTAGCTAAAGAAAGGTTTAGTCTCACCTGGCAGCATGAGCACAAAGAACTTTTCACAGCTGTCATATCTCATGAGGTCTTGGTTTTTGATCCTAAATGCCGAATTATCTTTATGGTTAAATTATGTTTAATTTGAGCCATTTTCCTCAACCCGGTTTATACGCTCACTGAAGTCATTGTCCTTGTGGTCTTCTGGGAAATCATGCAGTTTTGATATTGAGGTTTCAAGTAATTTTGTTGAAAATGATTGAAGTTGATGTTGGTTGGTTAGGAGCGTGCTTTTGCTCAGAATTAGCATTAGTAGCATTTTTCTGTCATATTTCGGCTATTTGTTAACAGCAGATCTGGATAAATGAAAACAGCTAAAGTGGTTTTGTCTAAGCATATTTAGCTAAAGCTAACGTTCATCTAGCGCAGATCCAGATGGTCACAGCTTCCTGGAGAAATCTTATGATCCTAACAGTTACATTTGCTATTTGGCCATATCAACACCAGGGTTGTGATTTTTTTTTTTGTTTGTTTTTACTTAAATATATATTGGAAAAAAAAAAAATTTACTTAAGTTAATTGCCAAGGCAACATTTGTAATTTTCATTTAATTTAACTTGATGCATCAAAACGAATACTGAAATTAAAATTAATTAAACCTAAATAGCATTACGTAAAATAAACAAACTAATACAAATGAAAAAAGCACATAATAAAATTACTAAATTTAAAGGAAAAGTAAATGTACAAAAATTTAAACCAATTCAAAATATTATTTAAAAATATAGCAGTATAAAAATTCATACTAATAAAACACTGGTCAATACTATATTTTCTTCAATATTTGAAAAAAAAATAATAATAATTCCAGTTCTTTTTTTTTTTTCTGAAATTATTTTGATAGCTTACAATTATTCTTTACATTGCCTCAACCGCAGTTCAGTGTTGAGGTCAGAGTGTTTTACTGAATCTCACAGGATTTTAGCCCACAGGTTAATAACAAAACCATCATATTCTTCAAACCGGCTCTGAACCCTGAAGTAATGTTTAGCAGCTTTACGTACAGCAAACCGCTCCAGGAGTTTTGGTACTGTACTTTGTCTGCGGCACATCTGATAATGAAAACCTCCAAATAACATAAACCAGTTAAGTCATAAAACATTCTGCGTACTAGTCAAGGACAAAAAATGAAATGCCGTCAAGATGTGGCGATTGAGGAGACCGAAACGTCTGCTTAAACTTTACTACTGCACTCAGTTACTACAACTAGTGGACTGTCTACAACAACTGACAAAAACCTGCACAGCACAAGACGCTTATAATGCCTACATGTTTTAGACACCCATCTCTCATGTGCACAGCATTTCAACTATCAATGAATCTAGAGTGTAAATGCAACTCAGCTTTACCAAACTAAAGTCGATGCTCAGTTGCAAAAATCAAATGAACTCACTTTTTACTCACAGTGACCAAATGTACATTCACAGCCTGTTTCTGGATTCCAACACCAGCAAGATTCTTGCAGCCAAACAATAAGAATAATGCTACGCAGCACACTCAATGGAAAGCGGTTCAGGCTAAGCTCACTGGTTTGTGGTTCAGAGGTTTCATCCCAGGGTTCGAGTGATGATGAAGTCTAGTAAAAATGCATCACTAATGGTACAGACTCTTGGTAGTGGTGGATTGTTGGATGCCTGAGGTGTGTTTTCAGCTGACATGCACGCTGTCATTTAAAAATACTGCTCGATCTAATAGTAAAACCACTCTTTAAGAGATGGGGAAACATACAGGGGTTGGTCAAAATCATGTGAACACCTGGGAAATAGGCCATATTTCTTAAGGTGTTTTACCATTTGTATTTAATACAGCCACCAAACTTCTTAGAACAGATTCATATAACTATAGTTTAGTTGAATGTCATCCATCTGTTGAACGTAAGGGAATCTGCTTTACACTCGTCTCCAAAACTATCCATGGTGGTTTGATAATATTCAAGTCAGGTGGTTTGTCTGATCAAGGCAGATGAAGAAGTTCATCTTGATGCTCCAACTGTCCCAGTTTTATGATCGTGACTATCTTTTTCACATTTTAGCACTGTTGTCTGTGATTAAAGTTGTAGCTCTTTCATGGATGCTGGCTTTGAGAAGTTCCCGGTGATCAGTTTTTTTTGAAAACAAGGTCATCACAATGAATATTGAGGTTTGCTGTCAATTTGCAGCAGAAGTTTAGTGTTGTTTTCGGACAAAATCCTTCTTAGTGTTCAATGGTCCCTATCATTCAATTTTGGTTTTCATCCAATAATGAGGCAAATCTTACCAAGATTTGTGTTCACAGTCATGTTTGTAAAGGCTGTTGTTCTTGTTCACCAAACAAACAGGCTGTTACAGATGCTCCAGCTAAACCGGCTCCCATGATTTGCCCTTTTTGGAAGTCACACACTTCATCTATGGCTTGCTCTAATCACCACTGAACTTATACTGCACTCATATACAAACAATGAAAAGATAAATCACAATGTTTGTTTATTTTCATTGTAGTCTGCACAAATTATATTAATCTTTATAATAATGGGTGTTGACATTATTTTGTCCAACCTCTGTACATGTTTATACTAAAGACATGAAAGCTCCCTCACATCGATATATTTCCAAAGACATCTGATGCAGTGTAGACAATACTGTTGGCTATAATGGGTGTGAGTTTCTTCACAATGCTAAAATCCTCTAAACCTAGACATCTCATCATCTAGGCAGAGTCGTGGGATTTGTCCCTAGCAACCACACAACCTTGTGCTAAAAGCCTTAAAGAGATTACAGGTAATAATGTTGTAAATGTTCAGTTTCTTGCACAGACTGATCATTTCACTTCATAAGACCTCAATATATCGTCAGGAGCAACAACCATTAATTTTTTGCTCCTTGTGTTGCTTTTCTGATGCTCAAAATTGTAGCAACTGACTTGCATTTTATGAATCACCAAGGACCACGGATTCAGCTAAAAATATTTACTGTTCTACTCAAGAAAGAAAGTCACCTATATCTTTGATGGCTTGAGGGTGAGTAAATTAACGGCAAATTTTCATTTTTGGGTGAACTGTCCCTTTAAGAACACCCTAGCAACCACAAAACAAAACCCAAGCACTGCAAAGATCGCCTCCACATGGACGATTTACAAAACAGAACTTCAGAAAATTCAATCTAATTCCAAACAAAAGGTGCTGTGAACTTCTAAATACCATGTAATAAATCAACGCCATATTTATGGCCAATTAAACCTGCCTGAGTTACAATTTATGACATTACTTTTAATGCTGGCAACGGCAACTTCAAAAAAAAAGACAAAGTGGAAATTGGAAAATTCCATATTACCATCAAATAAACGTATAAAGTTTTTCAAATCAAGAATTGCACAAACTCAATGTTGAATGATTTATTTCCAACTTGTAAGAATAACTGCATAAAAAAAAGAAAAGCACTGCTCTAAAATTAAAACCAAATAATGATAAAGAGCCAAAGATCCTAAAACAAGCTCCAATGTTCAGTCAGGAAATTAAAGTCATACAGCAAAATTCTTGAGAGACACATAAGTCAGAGTAGCAACAGACAGAGAGCAGATCTAAAGCGGCCCATCACAGCGGATGAATCTGCTCTAATCCTCATGGCATGGCTTCCTTAAATGTGCATTGATTTCCTTTTCCGCTCTTCATTCAGTTCATTAATAAACCATTTCTTTGGATATGAGGATTGTGTCATTTAGAGCCATACTTATTCGTGCTTTAAACTGCACCAAAGATTCTTCTCATAAACAATAGCTCAAAGTGTGGTCGGTTAGTTTTGGCAGCGGTCAGTAAAGCCCCAGGTATGAAATGCTGCTAGCACACCATTTTTTTGGAAAAGACTGTTCCTCCATTTACATTTATGCATTTGGCAGACACGTTTATCCAAAGCGACTTATGCTGCATCAAAGTACACATTTCATCAGTTCATGCATTCCCTGGCAATCAAACCCAAGACCATGATTTTGCTAATGCCTGTTTGAGCTACAGGAATAAAAAAAATGAATTAAAATAAAATAAAATAAACGATATGCATATTTAAATTATGCATTTTCTTTAATAAAAAAAAATGTTTTAGAGCAGTTTAAAAAAAAAAATACATTGAAGAAACCAAAAGTGAGATGGTGTCTGATCTGATTTTGAGTCCAATGTAATATCTCATGTTATGGTAATAAAATGATCACGTCATAGTGCAGCGAAGGTGAAGGTGATAGTGAAGGGGCAGAGTTTAAGCAGATTTAATGATTGGAGAAGTCTGTCATTTACCGGAAAATCAAACATTACATGGATTAAACATTACGAGGTCAAAACACTGTTACAAAAATGAAACGTATGCATGGATGTAAACATCCAGAATAAGATCTATACCATGCATTTTGAAAATACATGAGTGTGATTTTTTTATTTCATGCTGACTTTAAAGAATCCCCTCCACATTACTCGCATGACTTGTGACTGAACTGGAGCCATACCTCAGTGAAACAAGTACAGTGTAAGGCACTGAGAGAGAAATGAGAAACAGCATGTCTTCATTCAACAGCTGCAAAGCATCTAGGAATATTAAGACCATTCAAGATACTCACTGATCTGATAAAAGTTCAAAACACTCAACAGATCACACTGATTTATGAGCAGATAAAATGGGAGCTGAAACGACCATTCAGGAGATCAATAAATACCACTGACTGACTGAACAGGTAATGTGACACTACTAACAATGTTTTTCTTAAATTGCATATTTCTTCCGAATAAAAAGTTCAGATCTTTCTGGCTAATATCAATTGCAGCTCATTCTTCATTCATTCATTTTTATATTTGACAGGTCTGTAGCTGTTTGCTATGCATCACATCTCATTTTTTGTTTGAAGTTTTCATTATTATGTTTGCATCAGTAGATGAAACATTTTTTTTCAATAGCCAATGATGACACTTATATTAATAGAGAGCAGGGTCTCCAATGGAGCGGTTAGCCAAGCCCAGGCCCGGTTCTACAGGGGTACTAGAGGGTGCTAAATACTAGAGCCCGACCGATATATCGTTTTGCCGATATTATCGGCCGACATGAGCCTGTCGCCAATATATCGGTATCGGCGAATATGCCGCCGATATAAAACATTTTTTTACAGAACATATAATGCAGATAAAATGCTTGAAATGGTGTAATTACTTAGTTCTATGGTAAAATAAATATTAAAACCACGTGTGTTACAACTAACCCCCCATTACTTTGTGCATGGCACTCATCGCAAGTTTATTGTTAAATTGTTAAATGCCCTTACATATCTCTGTCACCATTATAAGTGTTTGATCACCACATTTGAGTGATCATTGCAAAAAATGTGTTTATGTATATATATTCTGTTTATGTATATACTGTATTCTATATATAGTACCAGTCACTGGTACTGTACTATAATATACACAAAGAATATCGGCCGATATATCGGTATCGGCCTTTTTTTTACTCCCTAATATCGGTATCGGTCCCAAAAAACCCATATCGGTCGGGCTCTACTAAATACCCTCAAATGAACGCAAAAGCAATTGAAGATCTGGCAAACTATCCAGTGCGTATTTGCATTTGCACTCTGGACAGCGTCAAAAGTTACTATTTACAACATGTTTTTGCAGCGTTGAGCGATGTAAGCCAATCAAAGACATATCTGTTGATTTCTTTAATGCAATGGCCAGTCAGAAACGTTTTAGTTTGTCAGAATTCACTCACCGCTGAAAGCACCAGAGTTTTTATTAGGTGCAGTTTTGCACACTCGTAAATCTTCTCATAACTAAGTGCAGACGCGATGACAAGAGATTCATTGTGCAGTTTAGAGAGCTTCATTGATTATAACAGAACTTTTGTGGATCGTGATGAACTAGGATGGGTGAGTGATGCTTTTTAGTGATAATAAAGGGAGCGTGCTTTGCGCAAAATGCCGAATTATCTTTATGGTTAAATTATGTTTAATTAGAGCCATTTTCCTCAACCCGGTTTATACACTCACTGAAGTCATTGTCCTTGTGGTCTTCTGGGAAATCATGCAGTTTTGATATTGAGGTTTAAAGTAATTTTGTTGAAAATGATTGAAGCTGATGTTGGTTGGTTAGGAGCGTGCTTTTGCTCAGAATTAGAAACAGAAGCTTGTGAAAAATCCACTATTATCTTTTCTGTACATGTATGGGTTATATTTCGCTTATACATGAAGTAAAAACTTTCTTTGGAAAAGAAAGTCTTTGTCACACTCACACTCACACACACTCTAAAAATTTAAAATTCATCATCAAATGCATTTCCCAGTTGTGTATCAAAGTTCACATTCACAAAAGTGATTGCTCTTTTGGTTATTAGTGCTTTAATAAACAGCATTTTCACTTGCTGTGAGGCTATTTAATGCAACATCATGCATTTTGTCCTTACTTGGGGTTTCTTAAGTTTTAAAATATAAAATATACAACATACTTTTAACAACAATCTTATTATATTCTAGTAAAGCCAAGTAAACCAATATAAGCACTTACAAAATTCATATATTTTTTTGCAATTTCAAACAAAAGATCATTTAAAATGTTAAGTTTTAGGTTTCATCCCACTGTGTTAAAATTCTCAAGTTTTCACCAAGTTTTTTATTTCAGTGCATCATATGCTCAGTGTAATCAGAACACAGATGACGTTCAAAATATATCTGTAGGTGACAATGTGACTATTCACTTCTGTAGTCAACATGAGGATTTTAGGCTAATGCATAAATGTTTATAAAATTTCCTTAACTGCTCACCGTTTATTTTAGGTTTTTCACCATTTACTTTACCTCCATTGTGTTATATGTATCTTTAAATGTACAAATATTCCTTGTAGTTTCTCAATTAATACGAGCTCATAAAAGCTACACGCATAATAATTTGCAGAAGAAAATGTGACTTTAAATCATTTTAGAATATGAATGCTGAAGAACAGAATCTAATGTCAGCTACCCATAATCCCACTGTGACTGTTTTATGATCTCTCACCTGCTGCTCTGTACAGGATTTTGGGCTCAAAGAAGATGCAGGGGTTTTGATCAGTGATGCAGGACAGAAGTAGACCCTTGGCCTGGACCGGACCTCTCGGCACAACAATCTAACAGACAGAGAAAGGGGGGAAAAATATATTATTTGTTTCATAAAAAGGAAAAATAAATAAACTTGTTGTTTGTACATTTATAAGGACACTTAAGACTCCGAAGGCCACGCTATGTCTCCACATTAGGCTCGTTATGAAGATGCCTCGAGATGGAAAAAATGATTCACTATCAAAAGCCACTTGTTCCTGGCAGCAACGCTGATTTTCAAAGAGACCCGTTTTAACGGAATAGACCATTACAGATGAAGACGCAATAAAAGATTTGCTGCACAACAACAAAGATTGGTGATGCACAGAGAATCAGACAGTACAAAGTGAAGAGGTTAAATCCGCTCGGACACTCATTAAATGTCTGGTCCAGACGAGAGCTGGTGCAATCACTTCATAGAGAGTCAAACATCCATCTGCTTTGAATTTGATCCAAACTCTAATATTTCTGAGCATTTTGATGCGGCTTGAGAAATATGTGTTGTACTGCGAGTGAGATGAGTAAAGAGCTGCTGCTTAATCTACCTCAAACTGATACGTGAGAGGAGACTGTGTGTGTCCTCTACTCAATTATAATGTAACTCCTTTTGCAAACTAAGTCCTTCATAGACTATGACCACTGAAAGATAAAAACTACAATTCAAAGGTTTGCATTCAGTAAGATTGTTTCAATAAAATAATACTTATAAGGCCTGTTCACACCAAGGACGATAACTATAAAAATGAAGTATTAATAAACATTTTAATTTTATGGGAAGTCGATAAGGACGGCGTTAATGACACAGAAGAACAACATTATTGGAATCACTTTCAGAACTGATAAAACGACAAAACCATTGACCGATCAGAAACCATCCAATTTTAAAGCGCTCGGACATTTAAAGCGGCAGATGACAAAACTGTTATAGTTATAGTTATCTTTCTAGTTATCATTCTTGGTATGAACAGGCCTTTTTCAGGAAGTATGCATTAAATTGATCAAAAGTGACAGCAAAGACATTTAAGTTACACATCAATGTATCGTCACGAGCCGCAGGGTTTAATTTGGTTTTGTTTGTGTATTTTTTTTTGACTCTCAAAGCCGTGATTCCCATTCACTTCCATTATAAGACTGACAGACTGCAACGGTTTGAATTAAAAATCTTTGTTTGTGTTCTACTGAAGAAACAAAGTCACCTACATCTTGGATGCCCTGGGGGTAAGCAGATAAACATCAAATTTTCATTTTTGGGTGAACTATCCCTTTAATCCTTAAACCCCAGACCTAAACTTGACAACTACCTTACTAACTATTAATAAGCAGCAAATTAGGAGTTTATGGAGGCAAAAATCATAGTTAATAGTTAGATAATAGTGAGAACTAAAGTGTGACCTCTATTTTTTTTTCTTTGAAATGCGAGTTAACCATGGCGAGATTCACCTTAATTCCAGGACAGTGTGCGAAGAAGGCCTCTGGACTCTGGGAGTGATAGATCGAGCCGTGACCCACGCAGCCCCACGGAGATCTGATGGTCAGCTTCCCGCAGTCGTACATGTTCCCCGAACGGTACCGGTACTTGGCTGCTTCGTTTACGATCTTCAACAGCATCAAAAGTTAAAAACAGAAAAAGGACTTAACATTTACAACTCACAAACTGTTGGTGCAAACTGTTTCTGTAAAATATTCCCCTATTATTGTATTTGACATTTGGTTGCCTTGACGATGGAGGGAAACTCATCCCATCTCCAGTGAGACGAGGACACGTGGACAACACTTCATTTCCAGCGATACCGTTGACTTGATTGCAAAGATACTATTTAAACTGAGCTGGATGTTGACATCACTGAATTCAATGATGAACTGTCTTTAACTGAAAAATTTGTGTTTACTATTGTCATTTTGCATTATTGACACACTATTTTCCTAATTAATGCTGTTCAGTTGCTTTGACACAATCTGTATTGTTAAAAGCGCTATATAAATAAAGGTGACTTGACTTGACAACAATAGCACTGGACTGACAGAAAGACAGAAGCTGGACGCTTTGTCTTATACCTTAAAGTCAGCCAGCGTCTCACAAACACCCCAAAATTACAGACTGAGAAACCTGAAACTCTTCACGCTGCCCTCACACTACTATTGACATCATTGTATCTTGATAGGAAAATACAATTAAATAGAGAAATTATTCAAATGGATACATATCATGTAAGTCAAAGCAAAATTTCCTCCCCAGTCCAAAAATATACATTTAGAGCCAGATTTACTAACAGCTTACAAAAAAAAGCTTTCAGATGCAAAATTTATGGAAGGAGGTAATCTAAATGAATCATTCAAGCTGCCTTAATAAGGTTTTTTTTTTTTTTTTTTTTTTTTTCTTTTTTTACATGGAATAGTAATACTTCACTTCTTTAATAATTTTTGTTTATTTAGCAATATTATTATTATTATTATTATCATTATTAAATAGCCATTTTGATAAATAATCACAAAATTTTAGTGAAGTTGTGCAGTTCTAGAAGTAAGCATAGCAAACCTAGTTTTAAAAAATAAATACAATAAAATTAAATAAAAAAATTGCAGAAAAATTGCAATTACATTTACCCCTTGGACGCCTATCCAAGGTAATAACGACGAAAACACTATTATTCCTTAACAGCAGATAAACTAAGAAAACAATATAGCAGCAAGCAGCGATGACGGGCCCAAGCCTCCGGCACCAACGCAAACCCAGTGGCATTAAGAAAAGGGTTTGAAGGGTTACGGCAATGAAAGGGTTCATCTAGAACATCAAGAGTGTGAAACACACACACACACACACACACACACACACACAAAGTGAACAATACATAAAACTTTGGTAACACTTTACAATAAGGTTTCATTTGTTTATCTATGTGATCTATGTGATCTGCATCATACGACGAACAAACTGAAGTTTGGTCAAAATATGTATGAGGAAGTTATAATAGACTTCCTGTTTCCCATTTTTCACCATACATTTATCGCCTTCACCATGGCAAACCGTTCGAGGAATCAAAAATCCCTTTGCAAATTTTGAATCCTCAATGTCTTGAGGTCATGCTGACAGAGTTTGGTGGCGATCAGATGAAAACCCTAGGAGGATTATTGCAAAGTCCAGAGCATGCATTTAAAAAAAAAAAAAAAACCTGAATAGCTCACTTCCTGTTGGCAGAGATAATGACATGCAGCGTAAAAGTTATTTGGCTCGATGATAGGGTTGGGTACCGAAACCCGGTGCCAATATACATACCTATGTAACTGGTATGTACTAGAACCGAATCAGAACGCAGATTTCGGTGCCACTTAAATGCCTGAGCAATTGATTGAAATATTTGTCCTGGTTCTCCGAAATGGACGTAAGAAGCATGGGCGTCGCTAGGCAATTTTTAGCGGGGCTATAGCAATTAGCTCCATAAAGTGTACACAAATTCGTGATCGCCTCAGTGTCAGTCCCCTTTAAATTTCATATGAAAACGGTGGCAGACTTTGTCTCCTCTCCGTCTTTCAGCATGCTCTCTTCAATCCGCAGACCCGCGGCAGCGCAGCGCGAGCGGACTCAAACAGAAACAGAGGACACAAGGTGTGTGTTTATCGATAGATTGTTATAATATCTGTATCTGTGCAGTTCTTTGTCATAAATACAGTTTACACAAGGTCACGAGGGAGCAATCAGTTTCCCATCTACTGTAAAGTTTTCGCTGCGTTCACCCCTCATCACACCACAGCTGTTTCCTCGGGCGAAAATCTAGCCCTTAACACATATGAACGCATACTTTATAAAACGATCATGTTGCTATTTTCATTTGAAAATTTAATATTTAATATAAAACATATTACAGTGCATGTGGCATACCATACAGTCATTCACAGAACTGATTAAAGACAGTGACAGACAGCACTCAGTTAATTCACTCATTTTAACTAAATATCTGAGTGATTGACAGAGATACAGTAGAAACATTATGTGTGGTTTTGTATTAAATATTGTTTTGTATTAAATAATGACCCAGATCGTGAAATACACTTATTAGCCTTAGAAGGGAAGCACAACTCAGGAAATGAGAGCATCCGAGGAGCATGTGAATGCTATGTATATTTATTTTAAATATTTTTAATGTCCTTTAATGTTATCCATCGGGGTTTTTTTTAAGTATCGGTTTAGACACCGGTACCGTTTTAAAAGTATCGATTTGGCACCGGTATCGTAAAAAACCTAATCGATACCCAACCCTACTCGATGAGATCTATATGTGTACGGAGTTCCATATGTATATGTGCAAGTATGCATGAGATATGGACCACCGGATTCCAGGGGGCGCTGTAGAGCCCCTCTGCCATGCCCGTGTACCAGTCTCTGCTAGGCTCGAATTGCCACAGATTCCAAGATGTGTGCCAATTTTCAAGAGTTTTTGAACCCCAAAAACCTTGACGAAAAATAATAATAAAGAATAACAAGAATAATCCTTAGAAAAACAATAGGACACTGTGCCCCCTAGGGGCTAGGACCCCAACAAGATAAATCAAACATGCATGCTTATGCTCTATGCAAGTGCGCTGATCAATGTTTTTATGTGAATAAAAGCCTAAATTAATTCTGCAAAATCACATAAAGTGATCGTGTCTCTCCAGGAGACTTGGATTAAATGTCTTGATTCGTATGGATTATGTTTACAATGTCTTCATGAACTTTCTGATGCATCAAATTTTTGGTGTTTGGTGTTTAATAAAGTAATTGAAATAGTTACACTACTAATTACATTTTAAATACGGTAACTTGTAATCTGTAACCTATTAAATTTCCAAAGTAACCTTCCCAACACTGATCATATCATATACACACAGAAATGCAAAGGTATTCACGGCAACCAATCAAAATAAAAGTTCTGTTTAACTTTAAGACATTGTGTCAGAAATATATTAGTATTGAGCAGTAGGATGTACGTAATATTACTACTACTACTACTAAAATTAACATTTTATTTTTTTAAGGAATAATCACACAATATTTCTTCCATGTTTTAATTTTAATAGTAAATCCTCTATTCTTGCCAAAAAATAAAGTATGTTTAATTTTCATTAATTAAAAAGCAAATTAAATGAATGTATTATGCCTACATTTGATAACAAGAATAAATTAAATACACAACACAGAATTTCTGAAAAAAAAAAAAAAAAAAAAAAAAAAAATTCATAAGGCCATTGTTAGAATAAATTTGAATAAATTAAGTTGTTTTTATTAATTCAAATAATTAGACATGCTAAAACACAGAATTTGGTCACAATAAAGCATAAGGTGAGAAAAATTCATCAACACCCCAGTTTCACAATTTTAATTAATTAGACATGCTTTTTGATTAATAAAACTTAAATTTAACCATTAAAAAGGAGTCCAGAAAAATTTAAATGAAAAAAAAAGGAATCTAGAAAAATTAAAACTGAATTTGGGATATTAGTGTAATAGCCTTTCAGTGGAAAAAATACATCTCTCAGGTTTCATTAAAAATACCTTCATTTCTATTTCTGAGATGAATGAAAATATAATGGGTTTGTAGGGCTGGGCGATATAGCTAAAAAATATATCAACGATATATGTTTCATATCGTTCGGTATCAAACTTATAATATAATTATTGACATTTTTTATAACCTTTTTTAAAACAGAGCAATAGAAAAAAAAATGTAATTTAACCACTGTATTTTTTATTTGCCCACTTTATTAAGACAAACAACAAATGTATATCTTTTCTTTTTTTTTTACAGTCAAACATAAAATAAAATGGAAACAAATATCTCCTTTCTTATGTTTTATATGCAGATTAAATAAGTCTTAAGGAAACTTTTGACTTGTTTCCCGAGGCCACAGGAGGACGCAATAAGCAAAATAATGCAGCACATCAATTGTCAATTCAAATAACGGTCTATAAAAACGTGCATAACGTCTAAATTAACATATGTAAATCAAATATTATTTTGTAAACTGCATAAACAATTATGAACAAAACAGCATCATGTGTTTATGCATTGCTTAGCCTAATACAAAGAGCCAAATCGCCGATCACACAGATTGCATTTAAAAACAAATGAGACGCA
>NW_015540898.1:1145760-1198061 GCF_001515605.1 Sinocyclocheilus anshuiensis
ATTTCAAAAAAAAAAAAAAAAAAAAAAAAAAAAAATTCATAAGGCCATTGTTAGAATAAATTTGAATAAATTAAGTTGTTTTTATTAATTCAAATAATTAGACATGCTAAAACACAGAATTTGGTCACAATAAAGCATAAGGTGAGAAAAATTCATCAACACCCCAGTTTCACAATTTTAATTAATTAGACATGCTTTTTGATTAATAAAACTTAAATTTAACCATTAAAAAGGAGTCCAGAAAAATTTAAATGAAAAAAAAAGGAATCTAGAAAAATTAAAACTGAATTTGGGATATTAGTGTAATAGCCTTTCAGTGGAAAAAATACATCTCTCAGGTTTCATTAAAAATACCTTCATTTCTATTTCTGAGATGAATGAAAATATAATGGGTTTGTAGGGCTGGGCGATATAGCTAAAAAATATATCAACGATATATGTTTCATATCGTTCGGTATCAAACTTATAATATAATATAATTATTGACATTTTTTATAACCTTTTTTAAAACAGAGCAATAGAAAAAAAAATGTAATTTAACCACTGTATTTTTTATTTGCCCACTTTATTAAGACAAACAACAAATGTATATCTTTTCTTTTTTTTTTACAGTCAAACATAAAATAAAATGGAAACAAATATCTCCTTTCTTATGTTTTATATGCAGATTAAATAAGTCTTAAGGAAACTTTTGACTTGTTTCCCGAGGCCACAGGAGGACGCAATAAGCAAAATAATGCAGCACATCAATTGTCAATTCAAATAACGGTCTATAAAAACGTGCATAACGTCTAAATTAACATATGTAAATCAAATATTATTTTGTAAACTGCATAAACAATTATGAACAAAACAGCATCATGTGTTTATGCATTGCTTAGCCTAATACAAAGAGCCAAATCACCCATCACACAGATTGCATTTAAAAACATATGCGACGCAGTGAAATTAAATAAACCTTCACAAATTCGCGTTGCATTCTCTAAATGTTAAAACTGTTTTAACTTTGCATGACTTTCTTTGCATCTCTTGCATGAGACGCGAGTGCAGCAGTCATATTTGTCCATCTAACAATGTTCTGAATATGCGTTCTGTGTGAATGGCTCGCTTTGGATAAAAGCGTCTGCTAAATGCATAAATCATTATTATTATTATATTAATTAATTATTATAAATTATATTTGTCCATGTAAAAATGTGCTGAATATACGTTCTGTGTGAATGGCTTGGTTTCGGTTTTAACCTAATCAAGATCTTCTCCGCATTGAGCTATTATATTTCTGTAATATTTTGAACGAATAATACAGCAGCGGCTCGTCTCGTGGGCTAGACTAACAAAACATTAAAATGCAACGTCACTTACATCATCATCATCGCATCTCGCGCACCACTGATGATGCTCCCAGATGCACTCCTCACATTCGATTGTACCATTTTTGCATTCAAATGCAAATGTTTATTTTAAATTCGACTAATATTCATTCTTTATTCACAATCTCCTCATCACAGGCAGGCACAGCACTCATTTCAGCATGTGTTCGTGTTTGTGTGAGCCGTCTGCGTCACTCATAGCACGTGCCTATATCGTGCGCTATATTGAAAAATGTTTATATCGTTAATCGATGAAGGTGTACCGTCGATAAATATCGATACCGTTTTATCACCCAGGCCTAGTTTGGAAATACATGTTTGGAACAAGTAGGTGAACTAACACTATTTAATTATAATACATATCCAGGACAAAGTTTATTTAAAAAAAAAAAGACTCTTGAAAACAAGCTCACCTGATCAAACGCTGGGTAAATGTAGTCGGCAAACTGAATCTCTGCAATAGCGGTGGCTCCTGCCACAGCTGCGCCGATCCCAAAACCCACAATGCCTTGCTCACACAGCGGGGTGTTAAAAACACGGTCCTTACCTGAGGAGAGACCAGGTAAATGTCAACCTACTCTGCACTCAAATCAGTCTAAATCAGCATGTTTTTAATCAGCATCTTCACAACAAGTACCAAATCTGACATGCTCATCCAAAACAAGCTCCTAACAAGGCCATATGAGACAAGATGTCAGTTACAAGTCATTTGCACACAAACGCAAACATGGGCTGTGATGCAGCTGCAGCTGAAGCTTTGATGACTGCCATGATGCTTCAACAGACCGTGCTTTTAAGATTTTTTAAGATTTTTTATGGTTTTTATGTTATGTAGTACAAAGCAGGAAGCATTAACCTCAAACCATAAAACCTGCTGCAAAAAAGTTTTTTTCATAATTGAATTATATTACAAAACAAAACAGGGTAAACATACACAAGATCAGGAAAACACAAAAAGTCTGTTTTCCGCTTCCCCTTAAACGCAGTAAAGAACCACATGAAATAGTCTCTATATTTACAGCGGAAAGTTATTTTCATTCATACCAGAGCACATGAACGTCTCTTCCACTGAAGCTTCACTAACACATAAAGAATAACTAAAGATGTGACACTTCTGTGAAATCATGCATGAAACTCTTTCTACACAACACAGAGTAAAAGCAGTTAACGGATTGTTCTGGGCACAACTCAAGTTCACCTCTATGGACACATGCTGCCGATTACCACAAAATCACTGATGCCTTTCACAGTTTATGAAAACAAGCCAAAGTTGCATTTCACAGTAATAAAGTTATAATGTCAAAGTGGCAAGCTATCATGATTCATTGCACACTGTATGATTTTGGCCATGATTTTGCCATCTGAGACTAATTTCTGGGATCCTTCACTCTTAAAAATAAAAAGGTTCTTTATTGGCATCGATGGTTCCATGAATAGGGTGGCCAAGCGTGCCATTTTTATTGGACACGTCCTGGCCAGGATTTCTACATTGCCTAAAATATCCAGGTTTTGGCTGTTTGCGCTGCGCAGACCGATCGGTGTATGACATCCGTAAGAGCTATAATAGAGAGCAGACGTATCCTTATGCTTTCGAGTCGCTCTCGCGGTACTTTGATGTCATACAACGATCGGTCTGCGCAGCGCTGCTTCAAGTCGAACGAACGAACACATCTAATCTGTATGTGTTTTTGCATCGCTTCGACCGTTCTCTGTAGATCCCACCTTCTCACGTGCCACGATTGGTCGATTATGTACAATGCCTGCACGTTATTGGTCAAGCTACTTTCCGATCATTACCTTCAGCAAGTATGAAAACAGGAAAACAAAGCCAAATATAGAAATCCTGGCCAGGACGTGTCCCGTAAAAATGGCACGTATGGTCACCCTATCCATGAAGAGCATTTAACATTCAGGGCACCTTTCCATTCCAAAAAAAAAAAGATTCTTTACAATGGGAAAAGGTTCTTTCTTTAGATTATTAAAATGTTTTTACGCTAAGAAATAATGGCTCGTTTAAGACAGGGGTGTCCAATCCTGCTCCTCAACGTCCTGCAGAGTTTAGCTCCAACCCACCCTAACACACTTGTCTGGACGTTTCTAGTGAGTCTGAAGACCTTGTTGATTGGGGTTGGAGCTAAACTCTGCAGGAAAATGGCCCTCCAGGAGCAGGCTTGGACAACCCTGTTTTAAGAAATGATCACTGAAAGGTTCTTCGGGGAACCCCAGATGGTTCTTCTAAGGCATGACTGTGAAAACACCTTTATTTCTAAGCGCATAAAGGATTTCAGTTGTCGTAAAGTAAAATTGTGAGCCTCTGACAACTTAGCGTGACATTTTGTGATGAATCTTAAGTTCTGGCAGTTTTGCACTCTTATAGTCCTTTTGTAGCTCCGCCTCTTTTCAGCGCTGCGCTCGTTATCTTCTGTCTTCCGTTTGTATTTCCAGAGTGAGAAGGTAAGCTTGTACCAATTTATGAATGAACCGCTCATTTTAAAATCTTCCCGGTCTACTGACATTTGTTATGACATCCCTTTCAAACATTACAATGCTCAAGATAACTTTCATTAACTCGACAATAAGTAAATCCACTTCACCAGCTAATTACTCCTCAACAGCGATGCAATAGAGCTACTCCAAAAAACGAAGGATCAAAGACAGAATTCTAAAGATGGCTGCGTGCTTGTTTCTTTGATGCATAAGACAATAGAAGGTGTCTTGTACTGGACGAGAAGTGCTGCAACAATTGTTGTTAAGTGCCTCAAATTGTGGTTAATGCACATAATGACCCAGACTGGAAGGTTTTTCAGCACATTTGTCTTTTGGTGACTTGAATGAAGTCTATGCTTTATTTAGAGAAAAACAATAATATAGATGGCACTTGTGTGTGCTAGAAACAGCCGTATTCTGCTTACTGCCAAATACACACACACACACACACACACAACACTGAATAAGAATATGTAACCCTGGAGCACAAAAGCAGTCTTAAGTCGCTGGGGTATATTTGTAGCAATAGCCAACAATACATTGTATGGGTCAAAATTATTGATTTTTCTTTTATGCCAAAAATCATTAGGATATTAAGATCATATTCCATGAATATATTCTGTAAATTTCCTACTGTAAATATATCAAAACTTAATTTTTGATTAGTAATATGCATTGCTAAGAACTTCATTTGGACAACTTTATTAAAGGCAATTTTCTCAATATTTAGATTCCAGATTTTCAAATAGTTGTATCTCGGCCAAATATCATTTCGAAAAATTGACCCTTATGACTTGTTTTGTGGTGCATGGTCACATATAAACTTGCAGAAGGTTTCATGGTTAAAGCAGAATGCAAGGGCAATAGCAGGTTTCATGTTTGTTCATTGTGCATTAAATAATTTTAACAGATTGAACTTTGAAATTAACCCTAAGAAGAATAATTGCCATATAACTATTGTTTATTGTTAGGTCATGTTATCTAACAAATAAAATCTTACTGTAAAGTGTTTTTAATACTACAGTTTCCATCTATTTGATATACACTTAATATATGCAATCTTATCTAAATTTATTATAACAGCTGAGGTTTGTTATTTCCTGAAAAGTTATATTTTAGCTGGTGTCAATGATCTTATGTTGCATTTGGTCAGACTCAGCCCATTGCTTTACTGAAGTATATTATATTGTTCTTTTACAGCTGCAGACTGAGGAAGATCCTGAAACACCAGCAAACCCTAAAACAGACAACAGTTTACAGATGTGTACCGAATACTGAAATTTTGGTACCGTGACAACACTAGTTGAAGTAGTGATCTACTCCATCTGTGTTTGGATTATTGCTCTGAATCTGATCTGGATGTTGTCTTTGACAAAAATGCGGTCTTCTCAGCCTTTTGTTCAGGAGCTTTTTTTTTTTTTTTTTTTTTTTTATATGTGGTCCTCAAGAATGAAACTTGCCCACATTCAAGTGTTGATAAAAAATAATTCATGAAGCTAGAATAAAATGAGTTGTGTTTGTTTGTTTAAAAGCAGAGACTCTGTTCTTTCTTTTGACATATTGCATGTTCAAATATTCATACAACAAAATATTCTGGGGGCCATGAAGATTTTGTGAAAATGATCAAAAATGCTGGCGTTTTTTTTTTTTTAAAGGGGACATCGGACGCAAAATTCACTTTTACATGGTGTTTGAATTTAAATCCCCACAAATCATAAGCACTTTCTCAGAGCGAGCCGTTCAAAGAATCTGGGCAAAGTGACTTCACTTTGCACAGGCCCCTCCCACGACTGTTGACGGACACTGCTGTTTTAGCATAGACCCGCCCTGAGTGAGCTGTAAACAGTCCATCATCGTTTCGACGCCGCACCAGATGTAGACAAGAATGGCTCCTAAGCGATTGAGGTGTTCTGTTGTTGGATGTAATAATTAACATAGCAGTCGTCATTTACTCCCGACATCTGAGCCGCTGAAGACGCAGTGGATTACTTTTGTTTTTGAAGGGAATGCGCCCCCCGATCTACATAAATGCGTTTATGTTTGTGCAAATCATTTTACTCCAGACTGCTTTCTGAACGAGAGACAATTCAAAACTAAAAAGTTCAAACTCAAGGATGGATCAGTACCCACTGTTCATGATCCAGCTGCACCTCCAGAAGAAGTCAGTCCCACACTTTATATTTCTTATGATTATTTGCAAATCGCCTTTCCTCTTCCACTGAAGAGAGGGGCGGGGTGAGCAGTAGCTCATTAGCATTTAAAGAGACATGCACCGAAATGAGTCGCTGTGAACACAGCTGTTTTTGACAAGGTTAAAGGGGTGTTGTTTTACACAACCGCTGAGGAATTTTAACCAAAGTATGTTGCAGACATTTCATGAAGACCCTAAAGAATCATACCAACTTGTGGAAAATGGGCGTCCGATGTCTCCTGTAACGCTGGCGGGGAGTTAATTTGTAATTATTTTAAAAAGTACTTACATATGTAATTTAATGAAAACACACAAATAAATTTGACATTCAAAGTTGGTAAACCTATTAATTAATAAAAAAAAATTTTTTTTAAAGTAGTAGCTGAAGAATCATTTTGGAACCGGATCGTGATTCGCAGAATTGGAAGAGGATCGCATTGTGAGGTGCCTAAAGATTCCCACCCCTAACATCCAGTGTACGACCCGCTGACAACGCTGAATTGTGGCTAGACATCTTGGCTACAATTTATCGTACAATCTGTCAAGGTATTATCTTAAAGCAGGCTTAACATGCACATCCACCGAGAATGCAGAAGGACGATTTAGACTTAACGACTGCAGAATAACAGATTTGCATATAAAATAAGCACTCTAACAAAAAATACAAGGTGCACATTTCTGCTTTTAAACCCTCCAGAACGTCTTGGCCCATAAACCTCCATTGCAAACATGATTTGCTTGTTTCTACAAACCGAGAAACAAGTCAAAATGTGACCCTTGACCACAAAACCAGTCATAAGGGTCAATTTTTTTAAATTGAGATGTATACATTCATCTGAAAGCTGAATAAATAAGTTTCCATTGATGTGTGGTTTGTTAGGATAGGACAATATTTGGCCGAGATACAACTATTTGAAAATCTGGAATCTGAGGGTGCAAAAAAATCTAAATATTGAGAAAATCATCTTTAAAGTTGTCCAAATTAAGTTCTTAGCAATGCATATTACTAATCAAAAATTAAGTTTTGATATATTTACAGTAGGAAATTTACAAAATATCTTCATGGAACATGATCTTTACTTAATATCCTATATTTACTTTAAATATATTTATCCTATATTTACTTTAAATAATATCCTATTTTTGGCATAAAAGAAATATCAATAATTTTGACCCATACAATGTATTTTTGGCTATTGCTACAAATATACCCCAGCGACTTAAGACTGCTTTTGTGCTCCAGGCTCACAAATGACTCTGTGTGGTAATCGACGCAGTCCATCAAGCTTTTCTAATTTTAAACCTGAAACGATCCTTTAAATAATGCAAAAGAACAGGAATTTGCTGGTCATTTCAAAGTTTTAGTCAACTCACAAATCGGTCAGTCCTCGAAATAAAAAAGCTTCTTTGTTGAGTAAGGAATGCATTCAACAGGCAGCTGATGGGCATTTCAGAGATAATACAGTGTTTACCGGCCGCAGTCCACAATCCACTTCACAGAAAGCAATTTAAAGCAGACAGAAGGAGCTGCGTGTTCAGACGGTCAGCGGTGGCACTGCATTACGGCCGCGTGTGCGTCAGTCTTTCACATGTTGACCTGCATCTGCACCACGCGGGAAAGAGAGCAGAGACGCTCTCAAATGAGTGCCACGAAAACCCCGTTCCCGTCTAATGAGACGGCATGGAAAATAATGATCCCTCTCAAAGGTCAACACCTCCGACGTCAATAGCAAACAAAAGGCACCCACGCGGCGGGAGTCATATTGGAGTCGCGGATCTGTGTTTATTTCAAAACATCACAGAGTGTCTCAATATATAGCGCTTCTTTCCAAAACGAGTGGCAAACAGCAGATGTCTTTTTTTTTTAATCATTACAATAATGTCTGTTTTCCTCCTCTTTCCCGACTCTCTGCGGCCGCATAATTTAACTATTTATGGCTTGTGAAAACTGTAGAGGGTGTTCTGTTCAATCTGAATCTACTTCATTTACTCTTGCATAATTGATGAAGTGCAACAAAATGAATGGCAAAGAGCGCAAATACACAAACATTATGATGTTCTACTGAAAGCACATATTAAATTTGGTTTAGAGGAGCTTTAACAGAGCAATTTGTGCATGAATATTCAGAGGAAAATGCAAATTATCAAAATGTCATGTGCATATCACACCAGATTAGAAAACAAGCTGGTTACAACAAAGAAAATAACCCGTTTCAATGTTGTTTCTATATTAAACAAGTCAGACGTCTTTTTAGATGAAACATTAGAACTGACCGGATTCAAGATGCAAGACAACAACCTAATATTTAACCAGTATATACAGTAAACACATTGTATTTATAGATGTGTTATCAGAATCATCTCATTAACCCCTTGGTGAATATAGTGAAAATATTATTATTCTTTTTTTTAAATACGTTATATTTTAAACTGTAATTTATTTCTGTGATGCGCTGCTGTATTTTCAGCATCATTACTCCAGTCTTCAGTGTCACATGATCTTCAGAAATCATTCTAATATGCTGATTTGCTGCTCAAGAAACATGATTATTATTATCAGGATTCTTTGATGACTAGAAAGTTCAAAAGAATAGCATTTATTTGAAATAGAAATCTTTTCTAACATTATAAATGTCTTTACTGTCACTTTTGATCAATTTAATGCATCCGTGCTGAATAAAACTATTACTTTCTATCAGAAAAAAAAATGGTCCAAAAGCTTTAACTGGGTCCTGCATCAAGACAATGACTCTGAACACATGAGCGGTTCACCAGTGAATGATTAAAGCAGAAGAAATGTAATGATTAGTAAGGGCTAAGTCATAGTTCCAACCTTAACTAAAGAGAAATGTTAGAGAAACACCTGAAAGCAGTTCCTGCCATCATTCAATCAGAGTTGAATCAGTGTCTAACGAAGACTGGCTCAAACAAAGCCAATGTTCTGGACTGATCTACAGTTATTTGTGCTTAAGAACTCAAGTTTTTACCATATAATAAAGGCAAAGAGTCACATGCTTTTTCCAGCAAATCATTCATTCTTGGATGTTTGCTTAACAAATTAATAATATACAAATTGTACAAGAAAATATACAAGTTTAGTGTTATTTGTTTTATTTACTTCCTTTATTTAGATACAGGACAAGATCTGACCTCAAGGTTAAGTTCATGCTTATTTATGCAGCTTTAACATTTTACCTCGATGACCGATTAACATACTAGCAACTAATTACATCAAGACAGACACTAAATGGCCAAATGTGCAGAATACAACAGACACACTGCATGAATTACTGCATCCCACAATGCACTGCACTCAACCTAACTTTACATTTCCAGTGTGATGAACAAAGTGATCACAAGCACTGTTATTTTAGTATCACTGATTATAGCTTTTGATAATATTTTATTTTATCACACACACACACACACACACACACTCACACACACTCACACACACTCACGATTTTATTTTTATATTTTCTGTTGTCATTTTAATTTTAATTAAAGGTTTAGTAATTTTGTTTGTCGTTTTTATTAGTTTATTTAAATTGTGTCTATATAGTTTATAATAAGATTTCGTTTTTATTTAGTTTTAATTATCTCAGTACTTAATGAGAACTATAATAGCTGAAATTTTATTTTGTTTTTTTCAATTAATGTTTTTTTTTTTCAGGTAATGGAAACGTTGTTTATGGTTTGAGTTGTAGTTTTATTTAATAAATAACCCTATTTTTTTATCTCTTTTTTAACTCGTCATTTGATCATTCTCACAAAAATAGAACATTGTTACACAAAACCAATTTCAAATTTCTAAATTAAATTTCGAAACATTTAACATTTATATTTCCCAGCTGATAAACTGTCACCACTCACACTCAGCTTGCTTACAATTTACCGTGTACTGCTTATGTTTGAAGTATGCAGTACACAGTGAATAGTAAGCAGGTATTTCATTCTAAACTCAGTCTTCAGGCAGGAACTGTGCTGCCATCTAGTGTGAGCGCACACAACACACAGATGAGCACACTTCACCTCGTGTGTCCTAGGAGCATGAAAACTCACCGTATTTATCTCTGAGGCCGACTGTGCATCGAAACACCCCACCAAACGCCACATCTTCACCGAAAATCACTGCAGGAGACAGAGGTGTTCATATATCGCACCAGCTGACGCACTCAAGACCCTCAGTTACAGTCAGTCAGATGAAATGAGAGGTCAAGCTGCTCTCGTACCTGCGGTGGGATCGCCGGCGAGCGTGTTGTCCAAGGCACTGGTCACAGACTGGAACAAATTCATCTTCTGTGTGGGGCCTGCGGCGACACTCAAGTCAATCGTACAGTAAGTGTCAGCTATAAACACCTAATCTTCTATTTCGCTGCTAGTAAACGTCAGAGGAGGGTTTGTGGTTTTGCGTTTTGTTTGCAGATGCATTGGTAATACAGGTATTGTCGGTTTATATGCACTGAAAAATATATATATTACTAACATTATAAGTGAACCTCAGGAAACATAGACATTAGGCAGCATAAGGCAGGTTTACACAAATAATCATTCAGCAAAAAGGTCTGAAAATTACCAACCACAGAGATGTTGATTGTGTCATTTTGGTTTTTAAACAGCATCATATGCAAATGTGTGCATGCTGATTATGCATTATTGGCATAATTTTGACATTTTACACCTTAGCACCTTACTTAATGAAACTATAATTTAAAAATAAAAAGTAAAACGGCAGCATTACAATGCATTAATGTTCTACTCATTGACATTTTATGTGGAAAATTTGTAACAAAATACAATAATTTATATTACAATGATATGCAGCGATTATGCATGTATGTGTGCAATTATGGATACCGTACTCATATAATATGAATATGACATACAAGTATGACTTAAGATATTAACTGTTTTAATAAAGGGAACTGTCAAAAAATGTCAGTTGTAGGCTTTTAACACAACTAATTAGTCTTTTCATAAAATAGTTTATTTATTTTTATCTTATTTTTCCCCGTCCAGCCTCTATGAAATGATGTGCTCATTCCACTTTAGCAAACTAACCCAATCACCTCATAAGTTACATGTCAAGTACTGTTGTGGTCACTGTTTGAAATTACTTTTATGATATTAATTTCGAAGCACTGTATTTATTCATTTGTGCATAATGACAAAACTCAGTCAGTGTGTATTTGAGAGCAAGACTGACACCACAGCAAAGCCAGGCTTACGTATTATGAATATTATTTAATAACGAGTCCTTCTTTCCTGTTCTGCAGCTCCACTGTAAAGTGTAAACAAGGGCATTTACCGTACTGAGTAGGCGCAGGGTCGGGGTGATAGGAGAAGTGCGCTGCATGTCTCCTCTGCGCTTTCGGCTTGGCTGTGCAGTCAGGGGACCGTTTAAGCAGAGTTAACCCCAAACTGCTGCGCACGCCGCCGGTTAACCCGGTTAACGAAGACTTAACGGGTGAAGCTCTCAGAAACAGCCGCGTCGACGCCATTGCGCTGGAAGCCTAGCAGGAAGAGCGCTCTGACGTCAGCGCTCACATGGACAAGCGCCGCTCTGATTGGCTGGACGAGTGGGAGGAGTTTTGATTGACGGCGTACGTCACAAACGGGCCGCGTTTCAACCTAGAGCGCAGTGAAGAAAACGCTGTCTAGAGGTTTTGAGACACCCATAATGTTCTAATCGTTTTATCTGGTTTATCGTAACAGTTTATTAAACATAATTTGAGCTTGGAATATCACAATTCACGAAATTACTTGACAAATAAATCCAGAATATTTGGCTTTATTTTAAAAATCACGTTTATTTGTTGCCCGAGTCATTCTCTTTAACCTCTTAAAGGGATAGTTCGCCTGAAAATTAAATGTGTCATTATTTACCCACCCTCCACTTGTTCCAAACCTGTATGAGTTTCTTTCTTCTGTTGAACACAAAAGGAGATATTTTGAAGAATGTTGGTAACCAGACGGCTGATGGCAGCCATTGACTTCCACTGTATTTTTTTTTTCCTACTATGGAAGTCAATCAACATTCTTCGAAGTATCTTCTTGTGTGTTCAACAGAAGAAAGAAACTCGTACAGGTTTGGAACAAGTGGAGGGTGAGTAAATGAGAGAATTTTCATTTTTGGGTAAACTAATGCATATGTGCTAATATATTATAAAATAATCATATCATCACAAACTAAAATGTTTCAAACAGCACATTTTTGGGAGAGAATATTTTTCAGTTATTATGGTTTTGGTCCCCACAATTTTCTTTTTGTAGTATCTTAAACCAAAGTCAATTCCTTGATGCCATCACACAGGAAGGGAGATCATTTTTGGTGGGATTTGTTTTGGTGGAATATTCAAGGGGAGCTTTCAAGAATATTCTATAAATGCAAAATGTACAAAGTATTTTAATCCATTGACGAACACAAAAAAGTAATCATGCATTCTGACGAAATGGTATCAAGACAATAAACACTGAATAATGAGATGGCCGTGAAAACATGTCATTTTGCAAAACTAGAGTACAGTTACTTCCAAGAAAACATTATTATATGTAACAAAAGAATACTACATTTGGAATATACCTGACAAGGTGTGTTTATTTGTCATGTACACTTTCTTAGCTCACATCATGTAGTCAAATAAAATCAGAAACAGTTAGGAAGAAACGGACAACAAACATGAATTTGTTTAACGCGTCTCGAGGGAAGTGTTAAGCACGATGGCAGCTAGTGAAAGCAGTTTTGACTGACAGCTTGTTTAAGGTGCGAGACATTTGTCTCAGCGGCTCCTGAGCGTTTAGGAACAGTGGTTTTGAGTCCTGCAGGCTTCATCATCTCCATCCTCGTCATTTCCACAGCGTCTGACTGGACGTTTTCACACATTCAGAAACATCTAACTTCCTCCCGCTGTTGCACATCTTGGCCAGGTTCTGCAGCAGTAATAGAAAAAGATGGTTAAAAAGAACATTTCAATAATGTTTTTGCTTCAACCTTAAAAAGCCTACTGCATTATATTTGATATGCAAACTCCTAAAGAATCTAAATGATCAAAACTTTGCTGTTAAACCTGTTTCACACGCAATCTACTGCATGCTTTCTGTCGTCTGATTGATAGTTAAGAGTTTTTTTTATCAGGTAAAAGGTCTTTTAGTGTAATTGTAGAAACGTCCAGCTTCAGCTGGAGCTTCACGTGTCTTTCAGCTGTCAGATCTTGACTGGTTTTGATCAAGTAAAGGTCAGAATAACTGCAGTAATATCTCCAGATGAACACTTACTGGACTGAAGCAGCTCAGCTTTACTTGATTCTCCATCAATCATGTTTTAGAGTCTCAAATCTGATCCTCAGGATCTTCTGAGGAGCGTTTATTTGTTCATCTCTCAATCATCACTGGATTGCATTGCATTATATGTTTGGATCAATTCAATCTCATCTTACTAACACACATTATTGGAGATATAGAGTGACGACTGATATTTATTTTTATTTTTTTGCAAGTAATCCGCTATACTTCCTTAGTATGCGTTTTATTTTGATTGTTTTTATTTTATAATTTCTTCTTGTTTATAAATGGTCCAGCGGTATCATACACACAGTGCTGTATGATGGTGTTTCGGGACGAATGATGGACTGATCATCACTTACACTAGCAGCTCTGGCGATGCTGTTGGGAGACTGAAGAGCCGCCAGTTCATTGAGGATCTTCTTTAAATCACCGGCACACGCTTCTGCTGGAAGAGACGGTGATATAACAATCATCACCATATTAAAACAGCCAGAATCTGCTTTATGCATGTTGAGTAATCAGATACAAGAAATTTAGTTAACATTGCTTTAAAAAAATGTTTTGTTTTTTTTCAAAGGTACACCAAGTAATATCTATATGTAAAGTTTTACATATAAAGAAATAAATAGCATTCTTAAGAAATGCATTTAAAATTATTGATATATTGTCAAAAAAAAAAGGTCCTGTAAGCAACACTTTATGGAGGAATATTGAAGTAATTTAAGGAACATTTCAATAAACTGAAGGGAACGTAATACATCAATACACTCTCCTAAATGTCTAGGGAGCACAGTGTCTTGTATTAGCAAGGCTTTAAACTTGAAAAATACAGCTTCTATCTGTATAACAGATCTCCATTGCTTTTTAATATTTTACACAAAAAAAAACAACAAAAAAAGCGTTTGGCGTTTTGGATCACAACCGCTAGGATATAGAAATACCTTTTACTGAACATACTGATTACACTGCAAAAAATTGTTTTTTTCTTGTTTTCCAGTGCAAATGCCTAAAGATTCTTATAACAAGAGACATTTACTTGAGACATAAGATAAAAAGTCTTGTTTTCTGTGAAGTAAAAAAAAAAAATGAAGTGAGTTTATGATTAAAACAAGATGAAATATCTGCCAATGGGCTCAAAAAAATCAACTTCATTCAAAGGGAAAATACGTTTTCATTCCCAATGACAGATATTTGTTCTTGTTTTAAAGGGGTCATATGATACGATTTCAATTGTTCCTTTCTCTTTGAAGTGTTACAAGCTCTTGGTGCATAAAGAAGATCTGTAAAGTTGCAAAGACTAAAGTCTCAAATCCAAAGAGATATTCTTTATAAAAGTTAAGAGTCAACCACGCCTACCTAAAACAGCTCGTTCTAACACGCCCCCACATGTCTACGTCACGATGTGGGAAGATTTGCATAACGCCCCTCTGACACGAAATAAACCAATATCCCGATTTATTCGGTTACTCCTAACAGTACATTGACTGAACTGCTAAAAGAGAACCGATGATGGGATGTGCACGAGCAGAGCAGCTGGACTGAGTCTCGTCCTGCTGGGACACGGCATCACAGTATGGTAAGGGGCGTAACATTTCCGTCACACGCTTGAGGTATTCGGCCAATCACAATGCACTGGATAGCTGGCCAATCAGAGCACACCTCGCTTTTCAGACCGATGAGCTTTGTAAAAAATAGGCGTGTTTCAGAAAGGCGGGGCATAGAGGAGAAAAAATAATGTACAGTATGTGGAAAATAATGTGTTTTTTGAACCTTAAACCGCATAAACACATTGCATTACACCAAATACACAACATAATGTTCTTTTTAGCAACGTCATATGACCCCTTTAAGCATAAAATCACTTAATTTTGTTCAATTTCTTAGAAAACAAGACTTTCTTAATTTTGAATCTCAAGTAAACGTATCTTGACCTGAGGATGTTAAGATATTTGTAAAACAAAAATACTGAGGAAGATACTCATTTAACGTCATGACTTGATTAATTTCAGATGTTCTGCTCTGATTTCATACTGCTTTAGATTTGTGATTGCTTTCAGTGAAATGAGACTGTAGTTTGTACCTGGCTCAGGTGCAGGTTGCAGCTGCAGGTACGGATGATCGAGGAGCTCTGCTATGGAAATCCTCTCTCTAGGATTGCGAACTAAACACCTCTGAAACGGACAACAGAGAGACAGACGGTGAGCACTAACTAGGGGTCATTAAACGACTGATCAGCACAGCCAAACATCCTGCGCACCTTCAGCACATCGAGCAGGTCCTTCTCTGGGATATCGGGGAAGTCGAGAAATATAACTTGTGTAATACTAGATCAGTTCTGGTCGAACCTGCGAGTCCTTCATGATGCTGGTCACGTCAGGCTGAATATGGTTAGCGATCCCAAAATCGATCAGTTTCAGCGAAGCATCCACAATCACAAAATTAGCTGGCTTTAAATCACTGTGGATGATACCTTCAAATGAAAAACGCAACGAAATTCGTCAATTAAACAGAGACATGCATAAATAAACTGGATTACATGTTCAACAGTGTTTAGTATTTTTGCTTAGTTACTTAATTTTTTTATTTTCAGTAAAGATTTCTAAAAATTCTTAGTTGAGTTGAGAAGCAAAAAAAAAGTCTTGTTTTGTGAAGAATATCAAAATTAAGTGAGTTTATGCTTAAAACAAGTAAAAATATTGGTCAGTGGAGTAAGAAAAATTAAAAGGGAAAGCAAGATCATTTAACTTTTTTTTTTTTACCACACTGACAGATATTTTTTTTCTTCTTTAAAGTTGGGTGTTATCTAAAATAGAGACTTGCAGGTAGGCCCTAGTGTTATACACTGCAAAAAAAAAAAAAAAAACATTCTTACTTAGTATTTTTGCCTTGTTTCCCATTACAAATATCTAAACATTCTTAAATCAAGAAACATTCATTGGAGTAAGACAATGGCATACGATATTAAGTCTGGTTTTCTGGGGTTAAAGAAAAATCAAAATTAGGTAAGTTTATGCTTTAAACAAGTAAATGGGGTAAGAAAAATAAATGTAACTCAAAGGGAAAACAGGATTATTTTTCTTACCCCATTGGCAGATATTTTATTCTTGTTAAAACTCACTTAATTTTGATACATGTTTCAGAAAACAAGGCTTAATACCTTATGCTAGTTTGCTTCTTAAATTAATGTATCTATTAATGTATTAATATAATATTAATGTATAATGTTAATGTATTAATGTATGATTTAAGAACGTTTAGACATTGTGACTGGTAAACAAGACAAAAATATGTAAGAGTTTTTTTTTTTTGCTGTGTAGCAGTAAGTAACACTGCAAAAAATGATTTTCTTACTCTGTATTTTTGTCTTGTTTTCCAGTACAAATATTCTTAAAATCAAGATTAGTTGAGATGCAAAATGACTTGAGATATTGAGATATAGTTCACTGAACAGAAGTCAAATATCAAAATTAAGCTACTCTTAAAACAAGAAACTTATAAAAACATAAACTCACTTTTGATACATTTTAAATTTTAAACGGGAAGAATGTTTAGATATTTGTACTGGAAAACAAGACAAAAGCATTGAAAGAGAAAATAATTTTTTGCAGTGTGAACTTGACAGACGTCTTTGACCATTCGTGCTTAGATGTTTAGAATGTCAAGTTAAAGAAGTTCATCTTTTCGAAATCCTGTGCTCTTTTCTGTTCCGTAGTGCTGTGTGCTTTTTTTAAATGCAAGAACGCATTCTGTGTGAACAACCCCGAATGCTTTGCTCAAATCAGGAGTAACAGTGATGGTTCAGAGAGTCCCTCACCGTGTCTGTGGATGGTGTGCACAGCCTCCAGCATGTTCCTCCAGTAGCACTTCCTGTCCAGAGGGTTGACGGACTTGCGGTTGCGCAGCCAGGTGTTGAGATCCAGGTGACCGCACTCCATCAGCATGTAGATGCAGCTGCTGGTGATCTCACTGCGAGCCAACAGGAAGTCATGTGATCAGGAGCACACTAGAACAGCTAGGGCACGGTTTCCAATCACAACACACTTACTAGTCATAGAGTTTAATGATCTGGTCACTGTACTGTTGAAGATGATTCAAGTGCTCAATCTCATTCTTATAGCTTTCCACGGCCTGAGCGTCGGCCTCCTCTAGATTCACATGCTTCAAAGCATACACGTGCTTCTTATGGTCAAACACCTGAAAATAAACACAATTATTTCTGTTACACACAGTGGATCAGATATAAATGAAAAATCACACAGAGAATACAGTCATGCATCATTTCTTTCGTACCTTACTGGACCCGCCGCGGCCGATCATCTTGAAAATGAAGAACTGTTTGCCCTTGATTGTGATGGATTCGTTTGAGAAAGCGGAGGCGGGGGTCTGAGGGTCAAAGATCGCAGATTGTTAAATTTATTCAATATTTCACAGAAAACGAGGCAGAAATGAAGCCACTAGTAAACTGTAACTGTAAGGATTTTCATTTTATTAAGATGGCTTGCCATAGGTCTCACTCTACATTGTTTTTAACTGAATTATCGGTTTCCTTCAAAATTAAAATCAAGAAAGTCAAGGTTTGGATGCAACAAAATCCCCAGCAAAAAAAGCTGACTTTATGGAGGTCTCTTAAAGGAACAGCTCATCAAGAAATGTAATTACCATTTACTCAAGTCATACCACACTGACTTTAAGACTTTAAGTGTTATTTTAGTATCATTGATACACTACTATAGTTTTCGTTAATATTTTGAATAAGGTTTTAAATTTGTTTTGTTTTTTCATATTAATTTTAGTTAAAGTTTTAGTCATTTTGCTGCATTTTTTAAGTTTTAGTTTATACAATTTTTTTGTACTTCAAGTTAAATTAAATTAACAAATGATACCTTGGCAACTAATACTCCTTAATCTGCTCTGCATTTTTTCTATCCAAATTAAAAGAATTAAGTTTCTCTCTTCTAGTTCTCTCTATTACACATTTCTCTGTCCGTCTCATGTTTCTGATATATACGTGATGTCTTCACCTGTGACGGCTGCGGGACGCAGGACACCCGGCTCTGAGGGATGAAGATGAAGAGTCACGTCTAATCCATGAGCTCTGCTGTGTTTTTACCTGTTTGCATTGGGGTCTTTGTAGTTGGGAGTCTGACAGCTGAGAGAGGGGTGTACTCTGGGAGGCACAGGTGTTCTCAGAGCATGAAGTGAGGATGAAGAGGAAACAAGGTCTGCAGGAGCTTTACGATCCTGAATAGAGCCACAAAACAGACTGATCATGAAGCAATCCCAGCCGAGTCGACTTTAATCATTCTGAGCTCAAATATCAAACACAAAAGTGTGAGCTGTAACCAGACCTCTGGAGACGCATGTCTGTTGATGAGAGTAAGAATCTTCCATTCTGATGAAGTCTCCTTGGCAAGAGGCTTTTGCTGCTCCTCAGGAGCTTTTATTGGATTTTCTTCTTCCTTTCTGTTACTTAGTGCTTCCACATTTTCTGCAAAACCAAACACATTTTTTGAACAAGCATTTTTCATGTTAACCTTAGAACATACTCAACAAGAAATCAATGTTTTTGTATTGCAAAAATGTGAAATGTCTCATAGGTGTAGGGTTAGGGTTGCATTAGTCTGTAATAATTAGCATTAACTTTATAGAAAAACAAAAGTTTACTGTATGTAACCCAGGGCTACTCCAGTCAAGTAGCCCTAAACATGTTAGTGTAATAAGCACACTGTTAATCACTTAAAGCATCTGAAAAATGACAGCTTGCTATTTCCTTTATAACTAAATATAGACAATATTAAATATGCTCATGTTTAGGTTTATATGTAATAATAAATGTTTTGATTTGGAGCACTTAACATTAAAATGTAAAAAAAAAAATAATAATAATAATAAATCCCATTGGATTGGAGACAAAAGTGTGAAAAAGATGTTTCAATAAAAAATATATAAATTAAAAAAATAAAAATCTGCTGTAAGATACTGAAAATATGATGCAGGGACCAAAGATGTCAGTATAGACTAAATATATCATTTTTTTAAAATAATCATACTAATGAATTATTAAATGTAGCTGTTAACGGTGATTACCAGGGTATGAGCACCAATGGCTCATGTAGACGATATGGTAACACAATGGCCATATTATAACAATATAATATGATTTCAGTGAATTATCAAAGTTGTGGAAGTATTATTCTATGCATTATATTGAAATACACAAATGAATTAATTTTAACTCGACAGCAATGCATTCAGTCTTGCACCTTGACAAAAATGTTTTCAATGTAAAAATTATCTTTAAGTATTTTGGAGCTCATAGATTTCTATGTAAATCTCTGATGCTTGGACCCCTAATGACAGAACGCATAAATGAGTCTCGTGTGAACAACACTGAAGTCCACCTCAAACAAACGGACCACTCGACTGCAGTGGACTGTAGATCAGAGAGACAGACAGATCTCCAGCGAGAGCGATTACAGTGTGAAAACACTGCAGCAAAAACAAAACACAGACAAAGCTCTAAAGTGCACCTCAGAGAGGAACAAAACGTCTCCTTTAACAGAAAAGAATGAGATTAACCTGCAGCGTTCTCTTCGTGCTCAGCAGGAAGCAGATGAGTTTTACCTGAGAGATTTCAAGAACACTGGCTTTAAACATACTGCAATACCGTGCACCTTTACTCTTAAAAAGACCCAAAGAAATGATCCAATTTTCATCCACGCATCTCGAAAGATCCTACTTCCCAATGTAAAAACACCCATAAATACAATAGAAGTAATCAGTATATTTGGTCCATCTTCTCTGATGCTAAATTTAGCATGTACCTGCAGAAAGTGATTATTCTAGGCAAACACTTGCATACAAAGCTAATGAAAATGGACAAAAGAAGTGCATTTTTAATTGCATGGGGTCTTTAAAGTACCATATTCTTACTAAACCAACAAATGTCATGTTTTACCTTGCGAGAGCTCAAACTGAGCATGTGCGATATGCACAAAAGCAAAAGCTTTACTGTGCAATCTGGCAATACTGAAATGATCTGGAGCGTCTTCTGGATCTTCGATTCTGTAGAGGTGGCGAAGAATAAATTACTCAAAGTATCAGCTGCTGACATGAGACTTAGTGCAATCCACCACTGACTCACCCTTTCAGCTCTGCATATCTCACCAGCATTCGAGCATAGCTTTCAGTTTTGCAATGCTTTGCCAAAGGAAACCTGGCGAACACTTTAGAGTAGCAGTCCAGGAGTTTGGAGAGAAACGCCGGGTCTGAACCAGGGTCTCCTCTCTTCTGCAGGTTTTTCAGGAAGATCTGACAACTTTCAGGAGAGTTTGTGCTGATGAGCTGGTTGATGTCAGTGGTTTCTGTGAAAGAAGGAAGACATAAATCTATCAGAAAAGAGTGCACTGCAACAAAAAGTTGTTTGAGCAAAGCCACCATCGTGTGATAGAAGCAGACTAAAACCAAAGTATTCTGGGTCAACATATAATTGATATAATATTAGTTAAGAATTACCTTCCATTCTAGTGGTTTCTTTTCTTTCTGCTCTTTGTAGAAGTGCTGTGATGGTGTCGCCCTCTTCAGGGTTTCCCCTCAGATGAGCTGGACTGATCACGGGAGGCTGCACAGAACAGAACGACACTATTCAGGATTGTATAGATGTTTACTTTCTTTCTAACTAACTCTCAGCACTGGTGAGTTTAAGTATTTTAAGGAAGACTCTTATACCTTCAGGTTTAATAGACTGTAGGAGTCCTCATCAGGAGTGCCTTTCTTTGAGGAGCACATTGGGAATGTGGAGCGGACATTTGAACCGCTTGTTTGCCTGGAGAAAATCAAACATTAAAGCTTGATAAAGATCAAAGAAATTTAAAACAGTGTGACTATAAAATGAGAGAGTTTAACACTTTTACAGTAGATGCGCTACACACCAGTGATGACATATGTGACGCTGGAGCACAAAAGCAGTCTTAAGTCGCTGGAGTATATTTGTAGCAGAGATTTTGCTAAAGCATTTATAGGGTAGTAGTGACAGTACAGTAGTAGTTGGCATCACTCTCATTGGGGGCTTTTTACATCTGAAAGCAACACATACAAACATACAATGGAACATGTCCTGCACAATATGTGTGTGCATATCAACTATAACATATTCACCACTGAGTGGAAAGTGCTATTATTGTTATTTAATTAATGATTAAAAAATAATAAAAATTATTATTTAAATTATAAAAATTAAACAAAGATTTACTGGTGCAATAATACTATTGTAGTGTGAAATACAATTGTACTTGTAAAATACATATTTTAAATGTATTTGTAAACCTAGCCATTTTTTCTCTTGCATTTACGCAATTCACGTGGGTCATGCTTCTTGTAGGAAAATATGGAAATCCATAAAAAAAAGGGAACAATTACATCCCTGGTGTACTTAATTCACTGGATTACAGTAATAAATGACTGATATCTATTTGTGGTCATATCGCCACCCCTGCACAGATTCACATCTCTCACCTGGAGAAAGCACCGCCGTGTGCAACAGGAGCTTCTGGTTTCTGAGCACCGTCAGAGTCACTGCTCTCGTTTTCAGGGATAGAGAGCGGCACCATGGGAACTCTTTCTGCCTACAGGAAGGAACATATAGGAAAGAAGGAAGGTAAGTATATGCATTTCCACTTTCAAGTGTTGTTTGCCGACGGCCTGACCTCTTGTCACACCTTACCATGGCTATTCTTCTTCTTTGTTGTGACCCTGCTCTCCACACAGGCATGTTCTCATCTTGTGGACTGAACTTCTGATCCCTCCTGGAATGCAGACCGTTTGTTAACATCAATTCTTTCATGGTAAAAATTTCTGTCATGACAAATACCTATTCCTTACCAAAAACAGGCTGTAAATTGTAAGTATTGTGCATTAGGTACATAAATAAATTAAGTGTTTTAAATGTTTGGGGTAAGAAAGTTTTTTTTAATGTCTCTTCTGCTCACCAAGCCTGGGTTTATTTGATCAAAAACAATAATATTGTGAAATATTATTAAAGTTTAAAATAACTGCTATGTGAATATTTGTTAAAATGTAATTGATTGCTGTGATCAAAGCTGAATTTTCAGCATCATTACTCACATGATCCTTCAGAAATCATTCTAATATGCTGATTTGCTGCTCAAGAAACATTTCTGATTATTATCAATGTTGAAAACAGTTGTGCTGCACAATATTTTTGTGGAAACTGCGATACATTTTATTTTTCAGGATTCTTTGATGTATAGAAAGTTTAAAATAGCAGCATTTTTTTTTTTTAATGTCTTCACTGGCACTCGATCAATTTAATGCATCCTTGCTGAATAAAAATTAAATAAATAAATAAAAACAACTTCCTGACCCTAAACTTTCGAACAATATTTTTTAACAATATGTGGTATCATCATGTGTTTTTTTTTTTTTTTTTACTAAATGTGGTTATTCTTAGCCTTTTAATAATATTAAATATGTTGCTTGATTCGCTATGGCCTGCAAAATTCTCATGAATTTCCCATGAAAGAACAGAAGTTTTCATACCCCTGGTGAAAAGTGCTGCTGGTCTGCAGGTCACATGTTCCGTCTGATCTTCTGGAGCTGCTTCTCACAGACTCGTGTGCATCGTCATGTGCAGACACTAGAGATATTTCACAAGGCATTTAAAATGCATGCTTGATTTATAGAAAGCAAAAGTATACATTACAGGATTTTAATAAAATGTAACAAAATGCTTACAGCAAACCATCACATTTTTTCTTTAAATAAATTATCGTTTATCAGGGCTTGAATTTCAGCGCGGCATTGCGCAGTGTTCTACTGATTCCCGCAGTTTCCGCACATGTAACGTGGGAAATTCCCGCAAATATTTCAGAGTGAAAAACGCTCAGGACAGATGACGGAATGTATCATTTGCACGTGCTTTTGAGTCTTACAATTTTAAACATTCAAGTGCTAAATTCAGTACTTGCGCGCTCTCTGTGAGACCCCTTTCTGTGAGCTCACAGCCAAAGCACGCACACATAGAGCCGCATCTGACAGCGCGCGACTACAGAATAAAGTTGTGTTGAGCCTTACTGGCGTAAACGGCCAAACACATACAAAATTATGTCAAAATGCCCATCTTGATGAGTATTCACGTAAACAGTCGATTTATACTTAACATATATAGGCTATTAAGTGAATGTAAACAGTTGAGAAACAAAACTTTTGTGTAACAGTTAGATCCGTGCGTAAGGTCTTAAAGAGACAGCAACCTAAATAAACCTGCTGCTGTCTGTCATTAAAGGGGTCATATGATGCGATTATCGATTCTTTTTTTATTACTCACCGTTTACTTGTCTTTTTTAGTTAAAATAAATTCAATTCAGAGTTTGAAATCAAAGTTCTTTATGTATCTTCCTCACAATATAAATATGAATCAACAACATCATAAATTGTAAAACACAAACACACTGGGTGACAAAACATTTAGGTTGGATGATTGTACTTTAAAAATGTCTAAAAAAAAATACCCTAACTCCCCGCTCAAATAAAAAAAGAATCCCCCCAATAAGAGCCACCTAAAGGGGAATCCCCCCCCCCTTCTAAAATTTTGCAACTTTTTATCTCACATTTGACATTTTTTTAATCACAGGTGCTAGTTTATATCTTGCAATTCTGTTTTTTTTCTCAGTATTGCCAATTGTGAGATAAAGTCGCAATTTCCTTTTTTTATTTAATTATTTATGTTTATTTTTTTATTCTATAACAGGCTTCCATACAAAAGCATAGTAAAAAGTAGTCGCCATGATGCGAACTAACCTGAAATGTTCTCCTTATCTTCATGCGAGAGGAGCTGGCGTTTGCCTGCGTTTAGATTCCTCACGGCAGCCTCCAGAACGCGCCTGGGTTTAGCATTCATTTCAAAAGCCTTCTGAAGAATCAAAGTGCATTTCTTAAAGTTGCCTGGGGAGAATGAAAGCAACTTAATGGCCATGTTTTCAATTAGCGATTCATTTCAGACAGAGGCAGAAGCTTACTACATGCCTTAGATTTTTATTTAAATTTTTAAGTCTCCTTACCTTGCAAAAGCTCAAACTGAGCATAAGCAATGTGAACAAAGGCAAAATCCTTACAGTGCGATCTCGCTATGTCAAAACTAGCCTGTGCATCATTTACATCTTGGATGCTGTTGACAAAGAGAGACTAAAAAAAAAAAAAAAATGCACTAAAATATTTGCCAGTTTAAAACAGATCTGTTTATTTATAACAAAAAATAGTTCACCCAAAACTAAAAATCTGTCTTTATTTTCTAAGTATATTTCCTAATGTAAAAAAGTTGTTAAATATTCTCTTTTTGTGTTCCACAAAGAAATTCTTACAGAACTGGAACAAAATAAGAGAGTAAATAATGACAAGTTACATATCTGGGTGAACTATTCTTGAATGAAACAGATCATGATGTACAGAACATCCATAATAATGAAATTAGAATTACAAATCCCAGTGAAACAGGAGATGACTTACGTTTTTAACTCTGCAAATCTGACCAGCATCTTGGCGTAGCTCTCAATCTGACTGTACTTGCCCAACGGCATGCTGGAAAAGACACGCGTGTAGCAGTCGATGAGTTTAGTGAGCAGGCTGGGATCCGTTTGAGGATTGCCTTTCCTCTCCAGATTGGTCAGAAGCGTCCGGCAGGTGTCGGGTGAGTTTGAGCTGATGGCCTGGTTGATGTAATCTGTGTCATCTGTATGGAAGAAAAGCCGATACTGTTCTGCTCTGCTTGACTAACACCCAGGATTCTTGTTTTGGCCAATGAATTTCCTTGACCTTTGCATTCTTTCGTGATTATTGGATCAGAATCATTACTAAACATTTCAGAGATCGCTTTCTGAAAGAAGAAATATTTCCGAGCCGGGCATATTTACAAACATTTATATTGGAATTACAGGAACGTTCATGACTTCTCAAGATTGTATTCATTTCCACAACATTCCCAGACCTAGAATTCCCAAATATATCCATGTTTTAAAGGGGTCATATGATGCTATTTTAAAGATCATTATTTTGTGTATTTGGTGTAACAGAATATGTTGTTAGAACGAGGCGTTTTAGGAGGGCGTGGCAGAGTCTTAACTTTGATAAAGAATATCTCTTTGGATTTGAGACTTTAGTCTTTGCAACTTTACAGATCTTCTTTATGCACCAAGAGCTTGTAACACTCCAAAGAGAAAGGAAAAATTGAAATCGCATCATATGACCCCTTTAAAGTGTGGGCAAAATTATGACCCAAATCTGGAAGTTCTTACCATCATTGTATAACTTCTTCATCTTGGCCAGCCGCTGACACAGCATGGCGATCTGCATCTGTCGCTCTGTGCTCTCTTCTTCATCCATCTCTGCACACTAAACAACACAGCACACAGCAACACAACACCTACTGTACTGCACTGACATCTTCAGGAAGACGACACCATACTTCAGTCATTCCAAACATGTCTCATCCCATCCTTGATGTTTAATAGACCTTAAAGTATTCAAACTGCACAAACCTAGATAACTTATCAATGTTGGGTCTCTTTATGGGCAAAACACCATTCAAAGATGATATTAAGTCACACAGTAAAGTGCGTCATCCATGTCTGGGGCCCTTTCAGCTCTTTATCCTACTAACTAGATCTTAACTCTCATCAAATGCATTCTTTGATATAATTATTTTTAACTTGCTGTGTTTATTAGCCTAACAGCTAAACTAGCAACTAGCTATCCGGCTAAGCTCACTCTACAACAGAACATTTCTCGTTGACAATCGTGTATTATCGCTTTAGTTATTGACAATCAACATCTTGACGCACTAAATCGCACTGTACGCATTTTGGACCGATATTAGAGTATCTTAAAGCAGTATACTTAGAAAGAGAAAGGAGGAAACTTTGACGGTAGGATTTATCCAATGTTTTGTTGAGCAACCGTTTCAAAATTCGCGACGCCCCCTTAAACGCGCGTTCCTATTGGCCCGTTTGTATTCCACGTGACCAGTTCGCACCGGAGGGGCGGGGCTGTGCGTCATACTTTCACTAGAATTCATGCTGTAAACATGAACTAGAACATTTTCAAACTAGTAGTTCAACACATCTGATGTAGATGTAAAGATGTGTAGAACTGATATGCAATATAGAAACAAACTACTTGCAACCATGTGGAATTGAGATTAATGATATTATAATATAATGAGATGTGGAAAATATAAAGCAGGGCTATTCAGTTAGTTTCATGTAGTTAGTTCATCATGATTAATTGCATATTAATATATTGTCATAATTTCACATTGAACCTCCAAATTAATGTAGTTAGAAACTACCCATATTTTAAATATGTTTAATGGCATCTCTTTACTAAGTAGCCTATTCTTCTTCTTCTTCTTCTTCTTCTTGTTTTATGGCGGGTAGCACCAATGTTAAGGTGCATTATCGCCACCTACTGTATTGGAGTGTGAACCAGAGTTTCTTCTCGCTGTATTTCATAAAGTTGACGTCCTGTATTTCCTGTATCCCATTTATGTTGCCACTCCTTAGTGGTATATGCTTTAATTACTGCTTTTGCTTCATATTTACTAAGTGAGATATTCATGATCTCCTCGTTTTCCAATGCCTGCTTTGCTAATCCATCAACCTTTTCATTACCCTTTATCCCCGTATGAGCTGGTATCCACATAAATATTATCATGATGTTATATTCTTAAATCTATACAGATTTTCATATATCTCATTTACTATATCCTGTCTACTATGAGATGTGAATGATTGCAATGACTTTAATGCCGAACATGAATCTGTACAAAGTATAACCTTTTTGATTTGAGTCTCCTCTATCCACTGTAGTGCTGTTGCTATTGCCATCATCTCTACTGTGTATACTGATAAATGATCTGATGTTCTCCTATTAACAGAAATGTTTAAGGATGGAATACTGAATGCAAAACCTGTTCTCCCTGTATTAGGATAGTGAACTTAAAACAATCTTCACATAAACTATAAATTGTATTTTTGGCATAATTGTGTGTTTTTGATGAAGATGATTGGCAGGCCGCCAATTGAATAGCCCTGATATAAAGCATGTCTTATATTATTATTATTATCCACATGCATATATTAAGTTAAAATGAGCTTTTTGTATAAATTTACTTTTTAAACATTGACAAAAAAAAAGTATTGTTTACCATAAAAATTGGTTTAAAAAAAAATGTAAGTTGTTCATGATAAAAAACAATTTTTGTAGCCTTTAAAAGAAAAAAATTTCTGCAACAGGATCACAAAAAAGATCCATTTAGCTCAATGCAAATTACAATTTATGTTGTCAATAAATGCAAGTTGTTTAAAGCATCACCCAGATTTTCTCTAGAAAAAGCAGTGGTCAATAAATTAAGTTACATATTTTTGTGCACGCCTATACACATCACTGCAAATGAAACTTTGTTCGTAATGACGTGGATTTTCACAGATGTCTTTCATTTGTACTGATTACTTAACACTTTATAAGCTTTATAAGCAATAACAAGACTCCTCAAAAAAAGCATAGTGAAAACCTTGCTAAAATCAGAAGCGATTACTCGGCTATTTCGTGGAAAAATCAATTATTGATAGAATGACTTACTAAATCTAGTGTCAAAAGTTCAATACATTACACCATTGTTCATTTACTTGTTTCGTTCAATTAGCAAGAATTAATTAATATCTCCTGTAAGGCTGTAATGTTTTAAGTTGTTAAAGAAGGTTTGGTTGTGTTATTCAGTCACCCATAAAAAGATAAACACTAGATGTATTTTTGTATTTAAAAAAGGACAAATGCAACATAAATACTACAGCGGCACTTCCTTTTATTTATGGTTATTGCAGATAGTGAAACTTTTCTGAAGGCATTAAGAAACCACCCTCATACACAATCGCTGGAATAATGGAATAAATAAATTAAAGAGCAAAACGAGTTTACGTAGAGGATAATGGTTGGAATACATTTTCCAAGCAAAGAAATGTTTCTGTAAACACAAATGTAATGAGCATATAATCATTTATAACACCGTAAGATGACCATATTTGTACATAATGACTCAAGATTTAGATTAAGGGGAGGTCAAAACCTTAAACAACACTTACTTATAACAAGGTATGTTTAGGAACGACAGTGCTGTTTTATTAATCATTTCGGTGATGAATTGTGAAAAATGCAAGATTTTACAACAAGCCATCAATCTAAGCATTAGCATCCTAGTCTATCTGCTGGCCTTGCTTGGGTCCTTCCAGCTTCCGCAGAGTTTCATCCCATTGTGAAAACTGCTTTGATAAGAGAAACATCTGTGGAGGAAGTTAAGGACAGTAAGGCATTCATGCGAAATAATTCAGATGTTCAAGAATGAGCTTACTGTGTGCTGTTTTTAGCTGCAGGGAGTTCTGTACAATAATTAAATAGGAGTCTTTCACCGCAACTAAGGATACCATTTTGTTGTATTCTTCAAACAGCCTCTTCACTTCAGCAGATAATTCTTCATTCTGGTCCTGCATAATTTATTATACATAGGAATGTGAATCAGCATGTTTCACAACATGGTCTCATTTAGTGATGGATGCTAATATATGTGACCCTGGAGCGCAAAACCAGTCATAAGGGTCAATTTCTCAAAATTGAGATGTATACATCATCTCTGAATAAATAAGCTTTCCATTGATGTGTGGTTTGTTAGGATCAGACAATATTTGGCTACAACTATTTGTCGGTGAGAAAATTTTAAAAGTACTACAATACCAGGAAGAAAGATCGGGTTGTTGATGTTTGCCTGCCATTCTCGCTCTGTCTGCACAGTGTGCGTGAACGTGCTGATGACATATCCTGTCTGCGCGAACAGGGTGTGCAGAGGTATGCAAATACATACGTTGACAGGCAGGTAGGAAAGCATATTAAAACGCTCGGACCGAGCGTTTTGATTGGACGAACATTTCTTGATCCTACGCCTTCCACAGAATATATAAATACAGACAAATACGTTTAGACCACTTAACTTAATAATTGCTATCGGGATGTGAAGAGACTTTCAACCAGCATAACAAAAAATGTTTCTGAAGACAATCGCCTATTGCACCTTTAAGACTGCTTTTGTGCTCCAGGGTCACGTATACTTAAAAAAACAAAAACCCTACTCTACTCCACCTGCATGGAGGTAAAAACCAAACAAGTTAAATGTGTTGTTACCTGTTGTTTAATGTGGACTTGTGACAACCGCTGCACTTTCGTGGTCAGCTCTGGAACCGCTGTGATGCCAAAAGAACACACAACGTTGTTAAAAATGGCCTCGGTCATACTGAAAGAAAAAGGTCCTTTCATATTTGACTAGTATAGCAACAGTCAGTGTTTGACCTTTAATGTGGTTGCTGTCCAGAAGAGGCTGCAGATTGTGCACCTGCTCCAATAATGTGGCCTGAGAACGCAAAAACTCTTCCTCTGTAGATAAAGAATGAGGAGCTTATGCACTGTTCAGACTGCTTCGATCGGCCCATTCATTAACATTATATGTCTTAGTGGTTCTCAACTGGTGAACCACAACTCACAAGTTCTCTCCTGTGGGAGCTTGTTTCCACAATGGAATAAAAAAAAAATAGGTATAATTGCGACTTTTAATCTCACAATTCTGATTTTTTAACTTTTCTTTTCTCGCAGTTCTAAGAGAAAAAAAGTCAGAATTGCAAGATATAAACACAGAATTCTGAGAAAAAAAAGTGAATTGTGAGATATAAACGTAAATGTGAGGGAAAAAGTGAGAATTGTGAGATAAAAGGTCACAATTACCTTTATATATTTTTTCTTGGCTGAACAAAAAGTCAGAATTGCAAGATGAAAACTTCTGACTTTTTTTGCGTTTCTTTTCTTTTCTGCATTTATATCTCACAATTCTGACTTTTCTTCTTGACAAAACACTTCTCATATCTTTTGACATGGGCTGTGCGTAGTGCTGGGCGGTATACCGGTTCATACCGAATACCGGTGTTTATTTTTGTTATGATATGAATTTTTAAAATACCGCAATACCGGTGTATGTCGCTTAAACAATGTTCAGAACGCGACACTGTTTGAAAGGGGTCTCTTTTCACTGTTGCACTGTGGTGAGGGAACAGCTGTATGTGTTACTAAGCGTGAAAGCTCCGAAACTGAAGCTGTAGAACTAATAGAACGTGAAGACACAGAAGAACTCATCCACGATATCCACATCGACCGCCACAAATATCCAGCGCCCCCTGCCATCAGCTCCCGCGTCTCACACACACGAGCGCGACTTTAGCACTAGATTTAGCAACTTTCAGACCCTTTTAGCGGCTTTTTCCCATAGAATATTCATACTAACAAACCTAGCGACTTTTTTGGATAAACCTTAGCTATGGTTCAGTTGGAAGATTTCGCCAGTGCTGTCCCGTGAGCGCGAGGTCTGACTTTCCTGGAGAAGTGTCACCTATCTCGGCGTCTGTTCTGTGCAGTGAGCGGCAGAGAAGCTGCACATTCAGTTGGCAGCACCGCAGCTGACTCGTCAATAAACGAGTACAAAACAGCGTTTCCAAGCACCTATCGCTTACTGATTGTTTGGAATTATAAATATGAGCGTAGTTCGTCTGTTAATATCACATGCACTTTTTTGTTTGTTGTGTTTTTTAGTTTGTTACTCAGACGCAGGCAGTGCGCTGCATGAGACAAAAAAGTAATCTAGCCAAAATAGCCGCATAGCCGCTCTTTAGTGTAGATGCATGTTAATTTTATCAGACGATGCCGCGATTATAAATGAGAGTGACTCCTGGTTAACATGTATTAAAAGGGGTTGTGTTTAGTCACTATTTACTCATCATGACAGTAAAATAGGGCATTCTAAGTCAATATACTGCAGTATTTCCTCTCAATCAGTAGAAAATATGGTTAACACCCGGTCAGGCATGAAAAAAAAATACCGTCATGTACCGTGAAACCGGTATAATTTTGAAAAATACCGTGATATAAATTTTTGGTCATACCGCCCAGCACTAGCTGTGCGCCCTACAGTATTTCAGTGCAAATTCCTCTGTTATTTGGTAGAAGCAAGTCAAATCATCTGTGTGACATGCGTTCATCCTTACAAAACTACAGGAGGTAAAGAACACAGATTTCAGACTACATTTAATACAGATTCACCTGCAATGAGGATAAACATGGTTGGTGACAAATACAGGTTCCTGAATCACGTATGCACGTGAGAATCAGAGCACTAACCTGCTAGAATAAACTCTAATTTCATTGCATCCGGCACAGCAATGAAGTCTGTGAACTGGGGGTCCAAATACTTCAGCAAATCTTCAACTGATAGAAAACATACATCGACAAAAAATGATGATGCAACATATTAAAACAGCATTTTGATTACAAATGTTAACTGGGAGGCTCTCACTTTTCTTGTGAAGGATCTTGACACGCTCTCTCTTGTTTGCGGTGTTTGCCAGAGCAGTGCTGGTTCTTGTGAGTGATTCAGCACACTGAGGGAAGGAAAGACAGATTAGATGTCCAGCAAAACATGCACACTGCTAGCAGAAAAAAATCTGTATGAAATGTTATACATAAAAGGACAAGTCTGATCTATTCATCGCTTCCACCGTGTTTATGTGTCACGAGTCCTGCTGCCACGCCCGCACTTCTGACAGACACTACTAACACGCATTATAACAACAGCACCACGAGAATGACTGATGCTATGATCTAAATATTATCTATCAAAACATCAATAAACACTGTGGCGCTGCAGCTGACTGACACACACACACACACACACACACGGGGGTGGTTTACGCGTGTCTGAGGCCGATCACCTTCACTGGCTTGTTGGGTTTTCCTCCTCTTTCGCCATAAACGCGTTTTTCAAGAACCTGAAGCCGAGAGTCCAAGTTGTCGAGATTGTTGTTTTTTCCTTCCATTTTGTTGTCCGGTAGGTTTTCTCTAAACCGGAAATGACGCTTTGGAGAGCGTCTTCTTCTGCGCGTCACCAGCAGTCAAAAACAATCAAAAACATAATAATGTATTATGATCTCTAAAAAGTACAATATTTTAGGGATATTGAAATGCTTACACTGCAGCAGTCTGCATCAATCGCTTTTAAAGCGTGAAGTGCTATTCACACATTATTATTATTATTATTATTAATACATATTTTTACTGAGTACGTTAGTTATTTGTGTATGTATGTATTTATTTATTTACACAAACAGAACGTGCCATATACGATTTATCCTGGTTGTATTTTTGTATTGTATTCTAACGTGCAGATGCAGGTATTCACGTTTCTAAGACGTTTTATTTGCATTTTAGGTGTGGTTACTAAGATGTTTTACTATAATTGCAACCAAATATAATGTTGTGAACGTTTTGTTTATGACTAGAAGACAGACACCGGATAGTACATCTATTTAATAATGTCACCGATTAAACCCACTGCCTGTCACTCAATAAAATAATCACATTTAAATAATTAACATCACCTTCGCGAGTATGACTCTCTCTCGGCTTGTGAATTAGCAGAACTATTATACTCATTATTTGTGACGTTAGAATACAATATTGAACAATAATCTCTTTTATTTAATTTAAAATTTTCATTTCATTGACAATATTATTAAACATGGACATTTACTTTCATTAAAAATGCTTATTTCTTCTATTGCATGCTCATTGTAAGCTATTAATTTAAATTATAGACACGTGCAAACTGGGAGCCCTTAATGCAAATGTAATTGGCCACATTTACAAAATCAGGTGATTATGTTCGCTCATCTATGCAAATGTATCTTTGTATAGAGACAAAAGAATGAGGTTAATCACTGTCTGTCACTTCAGTTTATAGTGATATTTGTGAAGACACTAATGAATACACCAGTAAAAACATCTTCAGCTTTTGGTTTTATTTCTCATCAAACATAAAACAAGCAAATAGTGTGTAACCTATCGTGCGTTATGGAAGAAAGAAACACACGATGCAGGTCACCATCAACCTATGTATTAATGTTAAAGGAAGGTGCAACCAAACGATAGAAAGTACAGTGTGTTTTTCCCCAGCATATACACATGAGTGCAGGGGCAGAGTCTTAAAGGGACAGACACCCAGACCGTTACAAGTGTACAATCATATCTAAAGGAATTCAAATGTTAGCCTATGTTAGTAACTCTCGTTTTTGTTTAATGTGTTGTTTTATAGATGTTTTGACGTGTGGCGCTTTTTGATGATCTGCCACAGAGGACGATGACGTCATCACCATCGCGCATCGAGTCTTCTGAGGAGAGGTGAGCAGATCACGATTTTCGCATATTTAATTGTAAAATATACTTTACACAGTTTGTTTATGCAACATATGCGATGTCGTTTCTGCCTTGTTTTCATCGAGTACAGCGCTGTTTGTGTCTTTGCCGACTTAAACACTTAGTTAGAACAGTAGGCAACAGGCATGTGAGGAAAACATGTTACATTCATTAAGAACTGAGCCATTCTGTGTTTTATTATGTTCGTGTAAATGAATGTTTTGATGTATGGAGTGATAATGTTGCTGTTACTAATGTCTTGTGATCTGTGAGAGGAATTGATGCAAACCGATATCAAGTTTTTTGCTGCTGCTTTTTTTTTTTTAGTTATTCCTCTTTTGAGATTTATGTTTCGCAGATTAAATTTGTTATAGCTACTTTACACGGTTAAAATTAAGAACGTATACTGCTAAATACTTCATATAAATAAGTCCGTATAATGAGCTACGCGGGATATTTTAAATCACTACAGAAATATGAATAGAAATAGCCACACTGGAAGCATTACATTTTTGTTTTGTGGTACTCTTTCTATTTAAAGAAGATTTTATGATCACTGTCAATTACTGCACATATAAAACTATAACATGTTAATAATGTAATTACGTACTTTAATTGCTCTGCATGTAGTTGTTAGAAAATCAGACTATATTTAGATGTGCTTTAGTGTAGTTATATGACTCTGATTCTTAATGAAGATGGATGCCATCAAATGTCTGTGTTTATGCTTTAATTTTTCATTCTTACTGTTTTTTAAATTTCGAAGAATTTACATTGTATTCTGTTCTATATTTCTAGACAGATATCTTCTTGTATGTTAATACTGGGGCAAAAAATTAATAAAATGTAGATAAAAATTCATTAATTTACAATAAATTCTACAATTAATCCAAAATGCCACTGCAAGATTAATCTTTAATGAGCCGAAAAGAATGCACGTCAATCTGCACTGGCTACCAGTAGCTGCTCGCATAAAATTCAAGGCATTAATGTTTGCCTACAAAACCACCACAGGCTCTGCACCCCTTTACCTAAATTCATTACTTCAGAGTTATGTGCCCTCTAGAAGCTTGCGTTCTGCAAGTGAACATCACTTTATTGTTCATCTCAAAGAAGCACAAAATCACTTTCACAGACTTTTACATTAACTGTTCCCTCCTGGTGGAACGACCTGCCCAACTCAATCTGAGCCACTGAGCCCTTAACCATCTTCAAGAATCTAACACTAGCTTGCTTTCTTCTATTCTATCTACTTGTTTTCTTAAAAAATGTCCTCATTTGTAAGTCGCTTTGGATAAAAGCTAAATGACTAAATGTAAATGTTAACAATAGAGAGAAAGACAAAACAGAAATGCATAGATTGTGTGAATTAGCACATACTGTATGTGAGTGCAGTGTTACTGAATAAGCATTTTAAATTGATCTGCTCTTTGTGTTGATGCTGTTACATTTAATATAGTAATATAATGATCTACAAAGAGCCAACACTTTATATTTAGAAGGCTCTGGTCTCATCAAAGATAGAATTTGGAGTACATCTGCTTCACTTACATACAAATGCTTAAAATGTTACATACAAATGTTTAAAAAATGTGTAAATTAATTTTTAAAAAATCCAAGTAAACTGATTTACTAGTTTTGGCAAATCTGCTTTTCTACCCAGACATTCATGTTCAGTGAAGCTCCTCCCACAACAATCTCACATTCAGCAATTCAGCAATAAATGCTGGAATATTCCCATCAGTTTACAAGTGAAGACGAGCATCAAATCATCAGGAAGAGCTGAAATCTCCAAAGGCTGAGTTTATTAAAGAGGACAGAGAGAAGACGAGAGATCCAGATCCCTGCAGAATCGAACAAACAGGTTGGTGTTTATTCTTCCCTCTTTATAATTAATGCTGACTGTTAGGTTTTAAGCCGTTTTTGTTTGTTGTAATAGGAAAAATCTTTAGAGCTCTGCAATAATATAGCTAAAGCATCAAGTAACCAAATATGGGACACTTTCTATGAACTACTTTTTTTTTTTCTTTTAAGAACATTCATGTTAGATATCATATTTGTGTAGTTGATCAAACATATTTAATAGTTCTCCTCATAGAAACATGGGATTTGCGATTATAATGTTTTAAAAATAATTTGAAGATCAATGTACCTCATTCATGGAAATATTTAGGGACGTATAATTTATAAAAATGCATCAAAATGACCAAACTTTTGTAATGCAACTGTCTACTTTCCACTGTTACTGAGAGTTACTGCAAATGAACCATTTTCACTTGTATTTCAGAGTCTATTGAAGGAAACCGAGAGAATGAAGAGTGAAGTGGAGGAGAAAAATCATGTCAAAACTGGAGAAAAACATTTTAGCTGCTCTCAAAGCAAACAGAAAGATTTAAAGCAAAGAAGAGCCAAGAAATCTTTCACCTGCACTCAACAAGAGTTTGACAAGCAAAAATGGTCTTGATGTTCACATGAGAGTCCATACTGGAGAGAAACCATACACATGTGATCAATGTGGGAAGAGTTTCACACAAAAAGGACACCTTACAGGGCATACAAGATTACATACTGGAGAGAAACCGTTCACTTGTGATCAATGTGGGAAGAGTTTCATACTATCAGCACATCTTAAAGAGCACATGAACATTCACACTGGAGAGAAACCATACGCATGTGATCAATGTGGCAAAACATTTTTGAGGGTTTCAGACCTGAAGCAGCACATGAAAGTTCATTCAAAGGAGAAGCCACATTCATGTCATTTGTGTGGAAAGAGTTTTTCATGTTCACATTATTTAAAAGGACATCAGAAAATACATACTGGTGTGAGAGAGTACATGTGCTTTGAGTGTGAAAAGACTTTTACTTCAGCAAAGTGTTTAAAACTGCATGAGAGGATCCATACTGGAGAGAAACCATACAAGTGTTCACACTGTGACAAGAGATTCAGTCAATCAATACATCAGAAAACACATGAGAGGATTCACACTGGAGAGAAACTGTATCACTGCACTGCATATGGGAAGCGTTTCTGTCATTCATCTTCTCTACGCAATCATACAAAAAACAATCACAGTAAGTAGATCATCTTCAGATCCAGCACTTTCAGGTCTGATGGTGCATCCTCACCAAATGTGACACAATAATGCATCAAGCAATAAAAGATCATCTGGATAAATCTGTCCTAACCAGACATTACAAGCGACAGGACAAAGAAACATCATCTAAAGTTTTCACTGAATAAAGTTCATCTTCATCTTCAAAACCAGCAGATTCAACTGTGAGATTCAGATCAACCCAAAGATGGAGTTCCTTCCCAAAGAACAGTCAAAAAGTTTTATTCTTGTGTATCATTTTGCTTCATGATATAAATGATATTGTACTGTAGTGGTATCGACCAAAGGGCTGCCGATAGCAGCTGAATCAACTTGTGGAATTACATCTGATTCCTCCAGAGTGGGGCCAACAGGAGGACTGAGCTTCTGACTTCCCTGACCGGGGGGAAGGTGTACAGGCGAGCGCTGGGCCAATCGTGGGCCAGCTGTCTCGAAAAGTAGATTGGGCAGTGAAAGTTGTCTTCTGAGGTGAAGAAGTCCAGCTCTGCCCTTCCAAAGACAGACCAAATCATTTGAACTGTTTGGGGATGTAGTCTCCATTCTGGAGCTACTTTGTCTCTGGACAGCATGTCTTCCCCCTGGTTCAGTCTGCCCGGCACATGAACTGCTCTCAGTGAGAGGAGTTTGCCTTGTATCCATCAAAGGAGGCATCGAGCCGACCTGTGAAGGGAGCATGACCTGTGCCTGCCTTGGTGATTGATAAAGGCTAGCACTGTCATGTTATCCGAACGGACCAGGACGTAGACCGGCAGGAAGGTTTTTAGGGCCAGAAAAACCGCCATCATCTCGAGGCAGTTGATGTGTAAGCGCTGCTCCAGGTTTGACCAGGAGCCGGACGCCAGTCTGACCTCATACAGAGCTCCCCAACCCGAGTTGGAGTTATCTGTCATGACTAGGGGTGGGCAATTTGACCAAAATCTTATTTCACGGTATGAGAAATGTTATTTCATGATAACGATATATATCTTGATATAGCTTTTTTTTTGTTTTGTTATAAAAAATAGGAAAAAGAAGCAAATTACAAACACAATAGCACAAATAAATATAAAATAAACATGTAGTAAGAAATTTTACAGAAATTGATTGAATTGTATAAATAAAACACTATAGTCTTCACTGCATCAATCAAACATGAACTGATTCTTATTAAAGATCCAAAAGTGATTCGGTCAAATGCAGTGAGTGATTAGCATTAATAACGACAGACAGCAGCAGGTAAATTAGACTGCTGTCCCTTTAAGACCAACTGCACGGTTCTAATATACTGATATAAATCTGGTTTTCACCCGACTATTTACGTTTATTTAACACATAACCGACTGTGTTTACGCGAATACTCCACACAACGGGCATTTTGACATAATTGTGTGCATATTTGACCATTCAAGCACGAAAGAGATCTGTTTTTGTGATCAGATGCTGTCTGAGAGAGGGGCTTTCAGTGCGTATGCTTTGGCTGTGTGTCAGTCAGCGCGAGCAGCGGATTGAGTTCTTTTTCACTGCTTATTGCACTTCATAACTTTATTAAACATCATGCAAGTCCCAAATTGGCGATCGCATGCTATCTGAGAGAGGCGCTTTCTCAGTGTGTGTCAGTCAGCACGAGCACCGCATTGAGTTCTTTTTCACTGCTTATTGCACTTAATAACTATCAAGTGCGTCCATTCTTTATTTTCTCATTCATGCATGTTTCCTTGTCACTCCAATGTGTATATAACTTTCAAGTAGTACTATGTTACGCAGATATATTTGCATACCGCGGAATACATGATATAGTAAAATCTCTAATGATAGACACTTTAGAACTGACCCCCTCCTCTTCCTCTCTGTGTTCGGATCAGGACGGCTTCTGAGGCTCAGGGTCCAACGTCACTCTGGGGCGGGGAGCTTGGCGCTTCGGAAACGGGGCAGTGTTACGCTGTCCAGGGGCGCTGCTGAAGCCCAGGCTCAGGTTTATGCTGGGGATGAAGCGGCACCAGCTTGGCATGCTGCTGAGCGGATGGAGCCTTCTGGAAACTTGAACCAACCGCGGCACTGGAGCGCTTCGGCAGGAAGTGACGCATTGCCTGCGATGACTTCTGTGACTCTGTAAACCGCTCGGCAAACCCATCCACGGCAGTGCCAAACAGTCCCTTAGGAGAGACTGGTGAGTCTAGGAAGGCGACCTTGTCAGTGTCCCTGATCTCCATCAAATTAAACCAAAGGTGGCGCTCCATCACCACCAAATTGGCCATGGCCTTGCCGAGAGCCAGGTCAGTCGCTGTGCACAGCTCTCTAAAGGCATCAGATCTCTGGCCGGACTCGTCCATGGTGCAGAGAAGTTTGGCATGTGAAGAGCTGAGCCTGCCTGGCTAGCCTCTGAATAAGCCCTGTTTGCTAGGGCTGAGGTAGTCCTGCAGGGCTTAGATGGATGCGCTGCATGGGCTTTCAACCCCAGGGCCAAAAAAGGGCACAGATGCTCAGCGACCGCCTCTTCCAGAGTGGGGAGCTTGCTATAACCTCTTTCTTCAATGCCGTCAACAATGGTGAGAGTGGTGGAAGAAGATGAATTAACACGGACCAAGTAGGGGGCATGCCACGTCCTGATGAGTTCCTCGTGAACTGCCAGCAGGAACGGAGCGGACGGTTGGCGGGAGGAATGTTGGTGGCATCCCTTCAGGTACCACTCATCTAGGAGGCCGCAGACGGGCTCTTCTGGAGCCGACCAAGCCAGGCCAAGGTCCTCCACGCGGATCAGCTAGCTTTCCACGCCAGCCAATGTTGTCTTCGTCATATGCGGGGTTTTGGCCTCTTCGCCAGAACACACCCACTCTTCAGCATCCAAAGCTGTTAATGACATGGAGTCATCCAAGGTGGCTTCCTCCTCCGATGTGCCGAAAGAAATCAAGCCGCTCGCTGGCTACGAGGGGCGCTAATCCTCACATGCGAAACACACCGGTGAATCAAGGCGTTGGAGGTAGAGTGAAGCACATGGGAGCTGTGCCGGCATGAGTTAACTCAAGCCCGGTGATAAAACCCCACTGCTCCACTGTTTCTTCCTCCTAGGGGAGCGAGGAAGCGGGGAGGACCACCTTCATTAAAGAAGACGATCCGCGAGCGGAGAAGTGCGAGACTAATGCTCTCGCTGTGAGAGCATGCCATCTCAGTGAGCACAGCCTCTGCGTTGGCGCTGCCCATACAAGCGACGCACTCACTGTGCCTGTCTGCACCCCTGCATGAGCCACACTCGCGGCACGACATTTGCAACAACGTCACAGGAAGTTTGCTCAGAAATTTGCTCTTAGTGCTGAATGGCCGCAGGGGAAGGCTTCTGGCTTATTCTGCTGCTGGGGGATCCTTCTACAGTGGCGAGTAGCAGACTGAGCTGACCTTCTTCCTTCTTTGGCTTTTTGCTTGCAGAGTCAGCGAGGAGATGATCTTCATCACTGAAGGAGAAAAATTCTGACGAAATGGCGGTCAGAGCCGACTTATATAGAGGTCGGCTCCTCCCCTTTTGGTGGGTTGAAACGCCATTGGTTTGTGCAGCTACAGTACACGAACATGAACAAATCGGGCTTCAGTATCAGGAGTTTCCCTTTAAGCGTGTCAATGCAACGGCAGAGACCGTTCGAAAGGGAACAATCTAATGCTTATAGTATAAAATTGCCTCTGACTCAACATTACAGAAACAACAAAATCTTTCCTTGAACTTATTAATGAAGTCATTGCACATATAATATCTATTTATACTAATCTTAAATATGTGTACAGCCTTGCTACCAGTTAATGTCCAACGTAATTAGGAAATGGATGGATAAAGTTGCAAATTAATTAATGAAACAAATGAAAAGTTATTCAATGAACATGGTTCCTTTTACATTTTTGCGAAGTGATTTTTAAAGTAAATTTCCATAAAAAAAAAAAAAATCCATAACTGAAGGGGTGAAACATTTCAATCAGATTGGCTTCTGCTCTCTCTGTTATCAAGGTTCATTAGCATTTAAGAATGAATAACTATACTATAAACAGTAAAAATAAATAATTATTTAAAATGTTATAAAAAATATTTTAAGATAAATACCTACCAAATAATTACTTTTTGTCTGTTTTATGTGGATATGAAAAGTTTATTTGCAAAAACAGATGACTTGTTTTTTTTATAATGTTATCATGTTTTTATTGTGTTAGCCGTTTTTTTTTTTTTTTTTTACCTAGTCAAAATAACGCAACTGCAGTTTGATTGGGATTAATTGGAATGCACAATGAAAAAACATGATTTCTGAGAATTGTTAAAAACTAATCTAGTTATCTGTTTTTGCAAATGAACTCTTCATATGTTATGCTTGATGAATTTTGTAATAAATAAATAATCAAGAAATTATACAATAGTTTTTTAAAGCTTCACATCCCAAAAATTAAGGGCTGAGTAGAGATTCAAGGTTTGGGAATGAAGTGAAGTACCCCTTTTTGGCGCATGCGCAGTCGAGCAGCCCTCATTCATCGCGACCCGAGAGCCGCAGTGATGCCCGTAACCCTCTAGGATGCTCGATACACGGATGGGTTTATCACCGTGTGTTTCAGCCACGGGCCTTTAAGCGGGTCCGGTTAAATCTGGTGTTTGTAAAAAGGTGTTTTCCACGGGATATAATAACGGGCTCGCGCGACCTTGCGCTGAATGTCATTAGAAAGGGGCTTTAATCTCGCTACGGTAAGAACGCAAATCATTACCGCACGGGGTTACGACACTAAATGTCAGTTCAAGGCTAAATCTATGATATTGTCTGGATGCGATGTTTTAGGCGTGTAAGAGGAGAAAGAATGTAACCGCAGGAATATTTCGCGTCTTTTGCCGCATCGGCGCGTTTGCGCGACTGATCCCTGATTGTTGCATCGCATCTCTTATAACCTGGCCTCATTTAGTTGAACTAATAAAAGCCGTCTTGGCTCTTCTAATGGTGGGTTTGGGAGAGGCTGTGATGGGGGTCTGCCAAATAGAGATGGCGTTTGATATTCAACGACATATTTGCCCGAATCTTTCATACAGTTAGCCTACACTTAAGTGATGCAAGTGCATCTCTTCATCAATATTATGGCGATTGCCTTTATAATTCAGTTGGTGTTGAGCAGATATGTGCTGACACGTGCTGCTCTGGTCTTTGTGCTGAATTACACCCCACCTCCTCAACCTCCCCATCCTTTCCCAACCCCACCATCATGGTATGAAAGCATCACCACATGGCTTTCCACTGTGTTTTTACCACTTATCTTTCTTATGTGTTCTCATGCAATTAGGATTTGAGTCTCAGCGATGGATATTATAAAGCATATAATCAACGACACAGTCGAATTCTACAAATGGAGTCTCACCATCGCAGGTAACTGGTCTTGACTTCTGTGACCTGAATGTGATGCATGATATCCATGGCAGCGCTCCAATTAAATAAACCCAGGAGCAGAAAAGTCTCCAGCTCTGGCGTGTTACTAGGTTTTCCTATGAGGCAGATACTGCAGGCTTCACTTTTGGTGAACAAGAGCAGATTTTAAGATTCAAGCAAATGTAAATGATGGAAACTGTGTAATGCTTGCCATTATCGATTACACGTAACGATAAAGGTCCTTTATTGGCACGGATGGTTCAATGAAGAACCTTTAACACCCATGGAACCTTTCCATTCCACCAAAGATTCTTTATAGTTAAAAAAGGTTCTTTAGATGATTAAAATGTTGATTAAAAAGATGGTTCTTGTAATACTGTTCACTGAAAGGTTATTTGAGGAACCCGAAACGGTTCTTCAATGGCATCACTGCCAAAAAAAGAGAAAACTTTTGGAAGCTTTATTTTTAAGAGTGTAGAAGTAGAATAGATATCTTGGTAACACTTTCACTTAAGGGGACTAATTCTCACTATTAACTAGCATGCATATCACTAGCATATTGGCTGTTTATTAGTACTTAAGTCATGTCTTATTCTGCATAACCATACTTTAGATCCTTTAATCCTTAAACCCCTAAACTTAACAACTACCTTACTAACTATTAACAAGCAACACATTAAGAGTTTATTGAGGCAAAAGTTGTAGTTAATAGTTAGTTAATAGTGAGAATTGGTCCCCAAACTGAAGTGTGACCGATGTCTTGATTGTGTTTATCATCCTAGGCACAATTTCCAATTAATGACACCGCATTATTATTATTGTACACAGCTATCAAAAAACTATTTTGAATTTTTTAACTTAACTTTAGTTTACTAGCAGTGTTTTTCAAATGCGAAACTTAAGGCCTGTCCACACTAAGGATGGTAAGAATGACTATATATAATGACTATATTTAATGTTGGTTTTAGTATAAGAGTGAAAAGACTGTTTTTAGATAGCTTGTCATAATAGAATTGATTTACATTTTGGTTGTGTATGTGCATGATTGTGAAGTTATTTTGTGTGAATTGGTTGTATGTGTACCAGTGTGATGATACATGCCAACAAAACCGTCGTCATCAGAATTGTTTTTTTTTTTAAATTAAGGACAACAATGGATATAAGTTAATGCAACTTTATTATGTTATCCTTGACAAAGAAGTTGTAAAGCAGCTGCATTGCTGCTTTAATGTCAAATAAACTTATAACGATAACTATATTAGCATCCGCACCAACAGATGATAACGTTCCGTTTGCTATAAGCGTATGCGGCAGTTTTGTTGTCTGCTGCTTTAAATGCACAAGCTGTTTAAAACACATTGGATGCTGATTGGCTGTCAGTGTTTTTATCGCTCATCAGGTGGAAAAAAAACACATTCTGAAAGTCATTATCATTATTGCTCTGATGTGGACTTTGCTGTTCTCATATAGAATGATCATTTAAACGTTATAGTTGAGGTTATCATTATAGTTACTGATGTGTGTGTGTAGACAAGCGTGTGCAGAAATGGCCGTTGATGGACTCTCCGCTCCCCACGCTGGCTATCAGCTCCTCGTACCTGCTGTTTCTCTGGCTGGGGCCCAAGTACATGCAGGGCCGAGAGCCCTTCCAGCTGAGGAAGACCCTCATCGTCTACAACTTCAGCATGGTTGTCCTTAACTTCTTCATATTCAAAGAGGTGAGCTCACCCAAACTGCCAGGCTCCCAGAAAATTTCCAGAAAACGTATTTAGGTTGATTTAACAATATTAAATGTAAAGGAAACCAGCTCATTTAGATGTTACCATGTTTTTTTTTCAGTGTAGCCTGTAAGTTTTAGTTTTCATCTCTTATATCTGCCTATAATGAGAACACCTGAGTTTATAAGAAACTACATATTGATCAACACCAGATAACTGCAGTGCAGTGCTGTCCATTAAATGTGCTATAAATGTACCACTGCTGCTATATTTAGCAGTACGTTGTAGCTGCCATCACTCTGGGTATTTATGATTCAGCCATATTGACTTCATTTGGACAGAAACACAGATGGTCAGAAGTCAAGACTTTTGAGAAATGAATTAAATCAGACCAGCCAACATAGATTAAAATGTGAAAAATAATGTCGTTTTCTGATATAATCTTAGTTTATATTGTAATGCACATTCATAGTTTTGGTTTCTTGCTCATTCATTTGATAACTCCCATTTCTATTTTCATTAAAGGAATAATTCAGGCAAAAATGAAAAGTTGATGAAAATGTGCATGATGTAGATGAGTTTGTTTCTTCATCAGATTTGTAGAAATGTAGCATTGCATCAGTGTCTCAGCAATGGATGCTCTGCAGTGAATGGGTGCCGTCAGAATGAGAGTCCAAACAGCTGATAAAAACATCACAATAATCCACAGCACTCCAGTCCATCAGTTAACATCTGGAGAAGACAAAAACTGAAACAAATCCATCATTAAGACGTTCTTAACTTCAAACCATTGCTTCCGGCTAAAATAAGTCCATAATCCATAATATTGCTTTTTCCAGTGAAAAAGTCTGGTTTGAATCAGGAGAGAAATCTGCAAATACAAGCACCGTTTACAAGCAAAAACAGTTCAATATAAATCTGTGGCTGGATTTTAATGTGAGAGACAACAGGAGACGGACTTTTTCACTGGAGGAAGCATTATTATGGATTAAGGACTCAGTTTGAAGTTAAAAACATCTTAATGCTGGATTTGTTTCAGCTTTTGTCTTCTCCAGATGTTAACTGATGGACTGGAGTGGTGTGGATTATTGTGATGTTTTTATCAGCTGTTTGGACTCTCATTCTGACGGCACCCATTCACTGCAGAGCATCCATTGCTGAGACACTGATGCAATGCTACATTTCTACAAATCTGATGAAGAAACAAACTCATCTACATCTTGGATGGCTTGAGGGGGAGCACATTTCAACACATTATCATTTTTGGGTGAACTAGTCCTTCAACATACACCTTTTTTGCCAGTTTTTGTTTTTTAAGCATAAAGAGAAGAAACTAACGATGAGGAATTGTCCTTTATATCAATCACATGAATGAGTCCAAACGTCTGTTGTATTTCAGCTCTTCCTTGCAGCGCGAGCGGCCAACTACAGCTACAGCTGCCAGCCTGTTGACTACTCAGACGATCCCAATGAAGTGAGGGTGAGTGTGCTGATCACAGTCTTACCGAGTCTCTGTCCCAGACAGCGCTCTGAAACCAGACACGTAATTCTGCTCTCCAGTTACTGGCCCAAAGCATATTGGAGCGGGAAAGCCGGGGAGTTGGGTTTCACTCTGTGACGTCACATTAACACTCTCACACACACCATCTTACTTTCACACTCAAATACTAGCGCATTCATTTCAGCACCATTTACAGTTCCTGAATTTGAAGCGAGCTAGGATGCAGAATTGTAATTTAAATTTGAAACAGTAGTTTTTAAGAAGCATGAATTACCACAACATATTAAGCATTTCCAGAAAGATGAGATAATATTAATTAATTTGTTATGCTGTATTGCACAGAGAGTGATTGATGGCTGTGTTGATACTTTTAACAGTAAAAAACTTAGTTTAGAGAAATATGTGTAATCAACTGAGAAAATATACATCACAGGATAAATAGGCATAATTAGTTGAAAATAATTATGTAATTATTTTTTGTTTAGTTTGATTCCACAATTGTATCGTTTCTTTGAATTCTTGCTGTCATTCCAATTCAACATCCTGTGGCCAGTTAAATTCACATCCATGAACTGAGAGATCTGAGTTTGTCCAACTATGATTTTCAAAGTGCAAATATTAAATCATAATTGTGTGAGGACACAGATGATTGCAAAGAGCTGAATATTTAGCCATATGCACTGAAAAAAGTGAGATGACTATCATTTATTTAAAGTGCATTTTTCTATCGCTCTAATCAAAAATCATGTTTTTCAGTTTAAACCTGTTTTGTTCAGTTTGTCTAATAACACTCCCCATAGAAAAATAAAATACTGTGGCTTTTATTAATTAATTATTATTTTTTTGTTAGTATACAACAGAAAATATGATGCATATTTTAAAAAGACATCACAATAAACTGTTAAGGTGTTTCATAGTTGTCTTTATTTATAGTAAGTAAACTAAATCAGAACATTTGTAATAAGATGTTTTTAGTTTTATCATAAGTGAAAATTCTGCTTCCATATTATAGTTAACTTAGCTTTTGTTTATGGGGAAATTAAATCGCTAAAGGCCAAAAAATATATTATATTGACCTACATTAAGTAACATTATGGCTCGAGTCTAAATAAATGAATGAATGAATTAAAAAATAAATGAATGAATGAATGGTACACTGACAAAATGGGAAAACGCAATAATTCATATAAATTTAAAATGTGCAATCTACTAAAAATATATATTTTTTATTAATATTAAAGGGGTCATCCGATGCTACATGCACTTTTACAAGTTGTTTGAACTGAAATGTGTGTTGGCAGTGAGTGTACACAACCACCCTATAATGATAAAAATCCACCCAGTGTTTTTTTTTTAATCTGGTTAAATGTTTTCCCCTTTCTCTAATCGAGCCGATCTCAGATGCCTGTCTGTGTGATGAGCAGAGCTCATTAGCATTTAAAGGAAAATGCTACAGAACTGCGTGCTGTGAAAAGAGCTGTTTTTGACAGGGTATAAAGGGTGTTTTTTACACTACCATTGAGAAATTTAAACCAAACTATGTTACAGACTTTCCATTAAGACCCTAAAGAATCATATCAACTTGTGGAAAATGGGCATCCTATGACCCCTTTAAGACAATCTTTGCAAATCGCCTTTCCTATGTGCTAATTAGCAAGTTTCACGATGAATGCGGCTAAAGTAAACAGTCTCTAGGAGAGCAGCTCGGAAGAGAGGGGCGGGGTCAGCAGAGCTCATTAGCATTTAAAGGAAAATGCTACAGAACTGCGTGCTGTGAAAAGAGCTGTTTTTGACAGGGTATAAAGGGTGTTTTTTACACTACCATTGAGAAATTTAAACCAAACTATGTTACAGACTTTCCATTAAGACCCTAAAGAATCATATCAACTTGTGGAAAATGGGCATCCTATTACCCCTTTAAAGGTTTGAACCAAAGCATAAATATATTTTGAGAAAAACTAATACATTTGGTTGTAACTTTTTTTTTTAAGTTGTTCTAAAGTATAATTTGTTTCGGTATGTTTCATAAAGAATCTAAGAGTTACTCTGAAACACACCTGAAGTCTTTCTGATGCTCTTGTGGTGGCAGGTGGCAGCAGCTCTGTGGTGGTACTTTATTTCTAAAGGTGTGGAGTACCTCGACACTGTGTTCTTCATCTTACGCAAGAAGTTCAGCCAAATCAGCTTCCTGCACGTCTATCACCACTGCACCATGTTCACTCTGTGGTGGATCGGCATCAAATGGGTCGCCGGTGGACAGTGTAAGCATCAGAAACTCAGAAACATACACCATACATAGAAAAACCATCTACACACCTCCAAATCATTACAGAAACATACTGTACATTTTATGCAGCTGCGAAATATTGAAGTATCTGTTTCCACACAACAACAATTCTGATACAGATCTGTCAAACCCAAAAAAGAACAACATCATCATAAGTAGTCCATACTGTATGACTCAGTTCTCATACAACAAATGTGTGATTAACACATCGTAATGTAACTTCTTCCACTCATACTAAATGAAGCGAATGTGTATTTCTCTCTTCCGCAGCGTTCTTCGGGGCTCATATGAACGCAGCCATCCATGTCCTGATGTACTTATATTACGGGCTGGCCGCATTCGGTCCAAAAATACAGAAATATCTGTGGTGGAAAAAGTATCTGACCATCATTCAAATGGTAAATGGTGACATTTTGCAAGCACATGTGAAAAAACGTGGAAATTTTGAGAACGATGTGGAATTTAAGGATGATTCTGCAGTTAGTGGAACTTTAGAAAAAAAAACGATGAATCAATGACGGATAGATTATAGTAGCATTTTATATCAAAGTGTCTTTAATTAATTAATTATCCACATTTTTCACTATTTTTTTGCTTTTCTTATAACCAGATAACATTTCCTTTTGTAATATATTTATTAAAATGGTTCTTCTTTGCACAACATACAATGCATATTTTCCATTTATTTGGTATTTACAGTATGCATAGAATTGATCATTTTTTACAAAACAAAGATCCACTGTTGTCAATACTGCTGCCATTACCATCATACTATAAAGCATTTTATACAACAATTCAGTTTTCCCAAAAACATTTAAGCAAAGTGACGGTTTAAACATTAGAAATGTCATTAATTTGATCTTTAGTAGCTTTATTATGTCTGGCATGTGACTAATCACTCACTCCAGGACATGTTCTACATGTTTTACTATAGATGAAACATATTCAATAAAGACATTTATAATAAATGATAAAAAATTCTATTTCAAATAAATACTAAACTTTCTATTCATTAAAGAATCCTGGAAAAAGCAAAGCAGCATATGTGTCCCTGGAGCACAAAAGCAGTCTTAAGTCGCTGGGGTATATTTGTAGCAATAGCCAACAATACATTGTATGGGTCAAAATTATCGATTTTTCTTTTATGCCAAAAATCATTAGGATATTAAGTAAAGATCATGTTCCATGAAGATATTTTGTAAATTTCCTACCGTAAAAAAATAAAAACTTAATGTTTGATTAGTAATATGCATTGCTAAGAACTTCATTTGGACAACTTTAAAGATGATTTTCTCAATATTTAGATTTTTTTGCACCCTCAGATTCCAGATTTTCAAATAGTTGTATCTCGACCAAATATTGTCCTCGTATCCTAACAAACCACACATCAATGGAAAGCTTATTTATTCAGCTTCCAGATGATGTATACATCTCAATTTCAAAAAATTGACCCTTAAGACTGGTTTTGTGCTCCAGGGTCACAGAATGATTTCTGAAGATCATGTGACACTGAAGACTGGAGTAATGATGCTGAAAATTCAGCTTTGATCACAGAAATAAATTACATTTGAATAGATATTCACATACAGTATATATCTAAAGTATTTCACAATATTACCCTTGTTTTTACTGTATTTTTGAACAAATAAATGCAGCCTCGGTGAGCATTAAAATACATACCAACCCCAAACTACTTGAACGGTAGTGTATGTTAAAGAAGTTTCATTTTTAATATCCCACGTAGGTAAAAGTGCCCCTAATTAAAAAATCAATCATAAAAATGAGTAAACCAGTGATCAATCATCGGTTATGTTGTATTTTCTTCTGCAGGTCCAGTTTCACATCACCATCGGCCACACGGCTCTGTCGCTGTACTCCGACTGCCCGTTCCCTAAGTGGATGCACTGGTGTCTGATCGGATACGCCCTCACCTTCATCATCCTCTTTGGGAATTTCTATTATCAGACGTACCGCCGCCAGCCCCGCCGCGAGACCACGGCCAAACCCGGCAAAGCCCTTCATAACGGAGCCTTTAACGGAGCCCTGACCTCCAGTAACGGAAACGCCGGCAAGACGGACGAGAAACCGGCAGCGGCCGAGAGCGGCAGGAGAAAGAGGAAGGGCAGAGCGAAGCGCGAATAAAACGGCTGACAGGTTAAAGATCAGGAGCTGTTCGCACGCCTGCAGTCAGTCCCTAATTGTTATGAACAAACAATACGGCTGCAGAGAGGGAGAAAAATGAGCCTAGATGTAGAGAGACTGAACAATATCCTTCCATACTGTCCTCCTTAAAGGGACAATTCACCCAAAAATCATTTACTCACCCTCAAGCCTGTACGAGTTTCTTTCTTATGTTAAACACAAAAGAAGATATTTTGGAAAAATGTTAGTAACCAAACAACTGACGGTAGCCATTGACTTCCATAGTATGGAAAAAAATACTATGGAAGTCAATGGCTGCCGGCAACTGGTTGAGGTGAGTAACTAATGACAGACTTTTCTTTTTGTGGTGAACTATCCCTTTAAGTTTGGCACATTGTTTTACGTATCTGCCTTTTTTACATTGCTGTCCTAATGCCAGAAAAGACCCGCGTCTCATCAGTGTACAATGATTATAAGAAAGACTTTAAGATATCAAACTTATGATTTCCATAATTTATTATAGTGAGGTCCAAAAGTCCACTAGTGGGGTTTCTTCACCGATTATATTATCAGCAGTGAAAAGTTGAGTCAGAAATGTATCCAGCATGATTTGAGATCCAAAAAGCATCTTGGACTTCAATGGATAAAGAAAATGACCATCTGAGTCACATGATCAGTACTTTAGATTAGTCATCTGAAATGTTTCTTCACTTTACAGACTTTTGGACCTCACTGTATATCAGTTTTAAGTGTCTGTTTATTTGAAGCGTTCATGTTTCATGTCAGTTGTTTAGCTGCTGGCAGGATATATTACCATCAGTCCTGTACTTTAAATGGATATCATGCAGCTTCAGCTTCTTTTAGAATCAAGACTGTAACTTACCAAGGCCAATGACTGAGAATATACATGTATACTGTTTTGTCTGTTTTTTAAAAACCGTGTTCAGAATCAATCAAACCTCCAACATGAATGATAGGAAAGATACATTTCAGTTCAGTGCTTTGAAATGAATCAAATATCAGACCAATACTGATCTTTTAAAAACTGATATTGGCTTGGACGGATGCATCTTGCATCAGCATTTGAATTATCAAGTGTCTCACGGGATAAAATGGCTTTTAGTTTGATTGGGAAATTACAACATCACATCATCTGAACTAAACAGGATTGGGTTTAACAAGGTTTGTAGCTACAATACTGTATTGTGCATAAATAAAGTCTTAAGCTCCACGTCATTGTTTTTCATTACGAGTCGTTCCTGAAATATATCATGTGTTTTGTCTTGAATTTTTGTAATGTTGTATATTCGGTGCAGTTTTGTACATTGTGCTTTCGAGAACGCAATGATCATCAACTGCTCGTTTTCTTTTCAAATGACAGATAAACATTGCTGGATGTAAAAATAAATTAAATGCCAATGCATAGTCACTGTTCTCAGATGCTTCATTTCCCAAAAAGCCTCGAAATGTGTGGCCGGCGTGACATTTCACGCAGCATCTTGCCTGGTAATATGTGGTACTTACAAATATTAGACTTTTGTGTGTAAATGTTATTATTATGAACACCTATTATTTGAGACTACACGGAATATGTGTTTTTATAAAATAATTGGACCCACATGAGTGTTTTTAACTATTACTAACATTTACATTCATAATTTGACACCATGCACTTTTGTGTACATACATGTTTTTACATTGTACTTATATTTTAAAAACTATACCACAATAAAACATGGACACAATAAGTACTTTTTTTTTTTTCAGTACATAGTAGCCTGGTTAAAGACAACTAATATAAAGAACATAGCCTATATCCGAATATTTTGTCACACTCCTTCAGTTTTATTCATTTGATCAAAAATACAGTAAAAACAGTAATATTGTAAACTATGTTTATCATTTAAAGAACTGTTCCTATGACCACAGGAATAAATTACATTTTACAATATATTCACATAGAAAATGGTTCTTTTAAATAATAATATTAAGTAATAATATTTCACAATATTGCTGCTTTTACTGTATTTTTGATCATGTAAGTGCAGCCTTGGTGAGCAGAATAGACTCTTTCAAAAACATTAAAAAAAAATCTTAGTCTGGTAGGTAGAGTATAATATAAATATAGGCATATAAATGTATGCAAAAATCTTTTTGTCAACCCACATATGATGCTCATTAAACACACACACACACACACACACACACACACTCATACTTGTATTTGTGGTTTACGGGGACTCTCCATAGGCGTAATGGTTTTTATTCTGTACAAACTGTATTTTCTATTGCCCTACACCAACCCTACCCCTAAACCTACCCCTTACAGGAAACTGCTGTCAGTTTTTGAATGTCATAAAACACCGTTTTGTATGTTTTTTAAGCCTTTTGTTTTTTTACGGGGACACAGGAAGTGTCCTCATAAACCATGTTTACGTTGTAGTACCCATGTCATTATACACATTTGTGTCCTCATAAACCATATATACCTGTACACACACA
>NW_015540898.1:1198612-1201943 GCF_001515605.1 Sinocyclocheilus anshuiensis
GGACCGAAATAAGGCCAGTCTCAGTCTGGGCCGCTCTCAGTCCTTTTCTCACCAGCAACCATCAAAGTTTCATCTCACAAGGTATAGCGTTAAACACACAGGTTTGTTTTTGTGAATTGTGGGGACATTCCATAGGCATAATGGTTTTTATTCTGTACAAACTGTATTTTCTATTGCCCTACACCAACCCTACCCCTAAACCTACCCCTTACAGGAAACTGCTGTCAGTTTTTGAATGTCATAAAACACCGTTTTGTATGTTTTTTAAGCCTTTTGTTTTTTTACGGGGACACAGGAAGTGTCCTCATAAACCATGTTTACGTTGTAGTACCCATGTCATTATACACATTTGTGTCACACACACACAGACACACACACACACACACACACACACAAACACACATGTAACCTTAGCAGAAAGATCAGTGTATTTCTATGATGTCTTTGTGGCTTTATTCCGTGGGCTAACATGAGGTTTTGCTCTTCCTTTCCCAGTGGAGGCCTCTTCTGTTGAGCCGCAGCAGCGCAGAGGTCTCTCCTCTCCTGCTCTGTTTCCGGTCTGATTTCCACTCTGCCCCCTCACTCATTCAACAGAGCAGCAGCGTCTCAGAGGACCAATCAGAGCTCCGCCTCTCCTCCTCCTCGGCAAAGACAAAGGTTTCCATGGTAACGGTACACACCTGCTCTCTGACTGATGGGATTTACCATCTGCTCTTGTTAAGGAGTGTCTGATGCTTTAATGCAGGGGTGTCAAACTCAGTTCCTGGAGGGCCGCAGCCCTGCATAGTTTAGTTCCAACCCTGCTCCAACACGCATACCTTGTAGTTTTGAAATAAGCCTTAATGACTTGATTAACTGGATCATGTGTGTTTAATTAGGGTTGCATCTAAACTGTGCAGGGCTGTGGCCCTCCAGGAACTGTGACGCGTTTCATTCAGCTGCTATCAGAAGAAAGGGGTTATGACACGTGACAATTCCAGTATTAATGACTCTTCTTTTGATGAAGTGCACAAAACACACACACACAAAAAATGAATATTTGAATACAGGTATGGTTTGTTAGGATATGAGGACAATATTTGGCTGAGATACAACTATATGAAAATCTGTAATCTGAGGGTGCAAAAAAAACAAAATATTGAGAAAATCATCTTTATTGCTACAAATATACCCCAGCGACTTGAGACTGGTTTAGTGCTCCAGGGTCACACACACACACATATATATATATATATATATACATACAGTATATATAATTTAAAGACTTACAGATTCTCTTTCTGATAGAATTTTTAAAATCATGGAAATTTACTTTAAAATTCCCCTTTCCAAAAACACACCCATTTCATAGACAAGCCAAACACACAGTCTGACTGTCTAAACTCAATAAGAGATCATGTGACTGTGGAAGCAGACGGGCGTCTCTGTTCTCTACAGCTCTCGCTCTGATTCTCCACGGATGCCGCAGTAATGTAATCCTCTTCCTGTCTGTCGGACACACGAATCATACTTTTTTTATCCCTCCCATCAGAAAGGCATTGTTCGGTTCAGCCACAAATAGCAGCAGACTCCTGCAGAATGCAGAAAACAAAGAGAGAAGAAGATCACAGAGACAAACATGCATACAGTCATGAAGTACAAATACTCTACCATTGAAAAGTGTGGGGTCAGTGTATTAGATCAGCATATTAGAATGATTTCTGAAGATCATGTGACACTAAGACTGGAGTAATGATGCTGAAAATACAGCTGCGCATCACAGAAATAAATTACATTTTAACAGATATTCACACAGAAACAGTTATTTTAAATTATAATAATATTTCACAATATTACTGTTTTTACTTTATTTTTGGTTAAATAAATGCAGCCTTAGTGACCCGAAATTTTGAACGTAGTATACACACTGTCATTTGGTGTGAATTGCTCAGAAAAGCACTGTTTGAGAAATCATTCATGTCTGTAGCAGAAACAGTGCAGGAGGAGTTACATTCTGAAGTTTAATACTTAAAGGGATAGTTCAATCCAACATGAAAATTGTCATTCATTTACTCACCCTCAGTTTGTTCCAAACCTGTATGAATATCTATCCTCCGACGAACACAAAAGAAGATATTTTGTAACCAAATAGCTTCTGGTCCCCATTCACTTCAATTGTTTTTTTTTCCATACTATGAAAATCAGTGGGGAACTGTTAAGTTACTGACATTCTTAAAAATATCTTCTTTTGTGTTCAACAGAAGAAAGAAACTCATACAGGGTTGGAACAACATGTGAGTGAGTAAATGATGACAGAGTTTTCATTTTTGGGTGAACTGTCCCTTTAAGGCTGGGGTTTGTTTCAGTCCATATAGGTGGTTTATGTCCAAATTAAATACACCATTTGTATGGATGCACAAGTCTTATGGTTGCACACTTCATCATTACAGACTCACTGCTGTGAAACACCCGTCCATTGCACTGAATAGACTCATCACTGATGCGTTCTGCTAATGGCAGCAATTAGAAACCTTGCCTTACGTTTCCCAGCTGCTACACGGCCTGCATTCAGATACCAGCTGGACAGAGAGGGTCATGTCTGTCCACCCCCACCCCCACCCTCCACACACACACACACACACACACACACACACACTGTCTGGTCAGCTATCCTTGTGGGGACTCTCCATATGTGTAATGGTTTTTATACTGTACAGACCGTATATTCTATTGCCCTACACCAACCCTACCCCTAAACCTACCCCTCACAGGAAACTTTCTGCATTTTTATATTTTCAAAAAACTTAATTCTGTATGATTTATAAGCTTTTGTACCCGTGGGGAGCACAATTTAGGTCCCCACCGTGACACGAGTCCCCATGAGTCTGTGTGTAGTCAGGTTTAAGTCCCCACACACACACACACACACAGTCTCTGGGTGGAGCTCAGCTGTATTGATCTGTCAGTCTCACCTCACCTCACCCACAGCGCTGACATCATCTACCAACTACAAAATCACACCCAAAAACATTCAGATTAATTATGAAAGTTGAAACTGATTTTACAAAGTCACTGGATGTAAAAATCAAGAACTTATGCATGTTTTGTAAAATCACAAAAATGCAACTGTATGCTTTATCTTTTTATCTTTCTTGAGAAGATTCTCAGGAGGCAAGCCTTTTTCCCCCCTTTTTTTTAAATGTCCTTTTTATAAATAATAACAGACTGTATTTTCTGTGGTGAATAAATTGAGCTAAATACAATTATTATGATGGATGGATAGATAGATAGATAGATAGATAGATAGATAGATAGATAGATAGATAGATAGATAGATGGATGGATGGATGGA
>NW_015540898.1:1201956-1233603 GCF_001515605.1 Sinocyclocheilus anshuiensis
AGATAGATAGATAGATAGATAGATAGATAGATAGATAGATGATGGATGGATGGATGGATGGATGGATGGATAGAGGATAGATAGATGGGTGGATGGATAGATAGGTGCTGATGCTCGAGACTCCGCCCGGCGGTGACGTGTGAATATTGATCCGTTTTAATGGAGGTTTTTGGACGCTGTACACTGCCATTATTTTTTGCCCGCACTGTGAAGATGAGAAGATGAGATGTGAAAAGGTAAGGATTGTGTTCCTCTGTTATTATGGGATGGTTACGTATGTTGTCTGAGCGTCTGTTGCTCGGTTGGGCACAAAGAAAGGCTTCAACGATTCGTTCACCTTGGAAAGATGATAAGAAAACAGCTCACCGCGACGACAACATTAAAACCCGATGACAGAAATAAAGTCTTGGTTTACTTGGACACGAGACTGTAGAATCTAAGATGGACATTTTAACAATAGCTTAGGCTAGCCAAATGAATATAACAGTAATGAACGAGTCTGGTGCTTTAGCAGCGTCTCTGCATATAGTTGGTAATAATTTATGATGCTTCTCATTTGTATATGAGTCTCAGCTGAAGCTAGATGATCGATGTCTTTGTTATTTTATATTTGTTTCCCCGTCCAAATGACTCGTCGTTGAATATCACTCGGGCCCACATGGAAAATAACCGGTAGAGTGAAAGAAATTGTTTATTAAAAATACGCGGACATGAGATAATAGTCTATGTCTGTCTCGATTTTATCAGAGACTTACTGTAAATGTCTACGTGAAAAAGACTAGGCCTGTCTGAGCAGCTGACAACATCTGATCTGCCTTTATAACATCCTCTGACTTCAGACGAATCAATCAGGTCGACACCCTGACAAAAGCATTGACATTTTCGAACAAAAATAATACGAGGCAGACACATTTCCCCATTTATGTACACATTATGGTGGACTGTTTGGTGATGGGTTAGGCCCACTGCTGGGAAATCCGTTTTTTAACATGCCGGTTCATGCTGGTCATTGTTTCTGCTTGACCAGCAAACCAGCTGCCAGATGGGTTTTAGATCCATTCTAATGAATGAATAATATTGAAACGTTTTCCCTCTCAGCTGCATGCAGGATAAAATGGATTACGCACACGTAAACTCGCACAGATGACAGAATGGACTCTGTGGAAAACAGCAGCATGAAGCAGCAGCAGCGTGCGTCCTCGCCAGCCAGATTCAAAGACTCGCCGTCAAAAGCGGCTTCCAAAAGCGCGTCTGGCAAAGCCGGCGCGTCAAAGAGCGGCGGTAAGAGCAGCCGCAGTAGTTCTCCGGTCACTGTCCACACCGGCAAAGAGCGACACGCGGCCAAAGGCGCGGCAGCTGTCCACGCCAGTGGTGCTGAAAGCCCGACTCTGAGAAGGGCGGAGAAGAGCAAGAGCATCGAGGAGCGCAGCAGCTCCTCTGAGGAACCCTACGCCTCCGACGAGTTAGGTGTGGGGGCCGATGCTGCTCGGGTGGTGTCCGATCAGCCGAGCTCCTCGAAATCCTCTCAGGGCAAAAGAGAGACCACGAGAGCCGACGGAGGGAAGCAGGCGGCCAAGAGCGCTGTAGGATGCGGCCCGGGCTTCTGGAGGGAGGGATGCTTGCAGTCTGAACTCATACAGTTTCACATGAACAAAAGCTTGAAGAAAGAAAGCGGTATGCCAGCGAAGACGGCAACGGAGCCGCAGCTGCCGCCGGCGGACGCACACCGGCCCTCAGAAGCCTTACCCCAGCCGAACCAGGAGCTGCAGGAGGAGATGGAGAGACTGGAGGACGAGAACGAATACCTGAAGGTACACTGTTAAAGAATTAGTGTGAAATTACAATATGTTCCAGTTTAATAATTGCATGACTTTCACAGTGGGTCTTCTCTCGTATCTAACTGCACTCTCAGAAATTTCTTCTGAACAAAGAGCATCATACTGTGTTTCTACAGTGAAGGCACCCAGCATGTAAAATGTAGTTTTTTTAGTTTTGGTTCACTTTTAGCAGTTTGTGTTGTTGGTTTTATTTGTTGAGTGTTATCATTGTGTTTTGGATGTTGAGAATGGATGTCACATCTTTCAAAGACGTTTCCCAGCAGTTGCTTCACTATTGTAAAGATCCATCCTCAAACAGTTATGAATATGAAATAAGTTATTGATTAATCTTCATGCTTAAATAATGCTAAAATAAAATCTTCATGTTCATGCTAAGAATAGTTTGACTATCTTAAAGTCAGGCAATTCGCTCATTTCATATTCTAGCTTGTCATCATTTTGACAAATGCTTTAATTTCTCACACATATGACATGACTAGATCAGAAATTTGAATATGAATATGAATATGAATATGCAAGGTCAAAGAGCCCAAACAAATACTAATCACTAATCGCCATTATGGTGACTTCAAAACAATTGCAGAAGTAAACTAAATATCTCACAGTGGCACAGTTAAAGACTTTATAATGTGAATTCAAAGTAAAACATGAGCAGTAAATGACTGAGATGTTAGCATCATTCTGCTGTTCATTCACAGTCATTGGTAAGAAAATGACATAGCATGCATTGATTTCACAGCATATTTCTAACTACAGTAATATATTGTAAAATAATACTCTTTAATCCTGTAAATTCCTGGAAAATTTTTAAAGTGTAGGATGAAAAATGTGGCTGGAAAAAATGGGTTCGATTACAGTTTTTCTCGATTGCTAAAACACTATAACCAGGCTTTTGAACTAAAATTTCAAAACCATTTTTCAAAAAGCACACCCATTTTGCTGAACTATAAACACTATTCCCCTGCTTTAACACATGAGTCAGATTTGGTGAACTGCAAAACTCTACACACAAATCCCTACATTTCTCAGTGCTTACACCATGTGGTCATTTAGAAAGCACTAGCATTCAATACTGTTCACTCAAGTCAGCACAGCTTGAGCTCAATTAGCAAGTTTCAAGAAATGTGTTTAAGCAATCGAGAAACTGTAAAAACATTTAAAAGGAAATAAATAATGAAATCGTAATGAACATGCTTTCAGTTCTGAATTAAATTGATTTAGATATTTTTTGCAGGACATAAGGCCATCCTGAGAAGATAGAAGAACTATTTTAAAGTAGTTTGGCATAAATACTTTATTTTTTTATTTTTAAAAGGATAATTAATAAGAATTATTGAAAGAAAATATCATTAATGTTTGAAACATTGTTGTTTTGTCATGTGACAAGAAAAACATAAAACCCCATAAAATCATGACTGTGATTCAACACTGCAAAAAAGTGTATAATTTACTTTGAAACCATTTTCACTCAGAAATTGCTAGTAAATTTCACAATTACCAAAAAAAACAAAAAAAAAACGACAAATAAGACATTGAATTAAAAGTGACATTTTTAAGTAGAAAGACTAAAATGCTACTTGTCTTATTAACAACTTCAAAAAAATATTTTTTTAGAGTTAAATGCAGTAAGTCTCAGATAATTTGGCCTTTTGAATAATTACATAGCAGATTAGTTCATGTATGACTGCAAAAAACTTGATATATCTATAAAACACAATATCTGTGATGCAAAAATACTTTGATATACTGTCAACTGCATGATTAGAAAATATTTTTACCTTAAAAATATGTTTGACAACTTGAATAATTCAAATATGTATTCAAGGAAGAATATTATTCTATTAATGATGACAGTAACACCACAGTTTTTTATTCAGTTACTAAATCAAAACTTTTGTTGAACATGCAATAAAGGTTTTTTTGTTTAAAACCAAAATAAATACAATGATTGCATTTCTGACATTTGGCTCCGACATTTTAACTAGATTTTAAAAAGTTCCACCATTATTTGTCACTGACCAACATAAAATTAGACATATTATATTGTATATAGTTGCATATTTTTGTAAGCAAACATGACTGACATGTGAACTTGTGATTTATTAGCATGAAATTGCAGAAATGCGAGCAGAGATGGATGAAATGAGGGACACGTTCTACGAGGAAGACGCCTGTCAGTTGCAGGACATGCGGCGTGAACTGGAGAGAGCCCATAAGAACTGCAGAATCCTTCAGTATCGCCTGCGAAAGGCAGAGAGGAAACGAATGCGATACGCAGAAACCGGTGAATTTGATGGGGAACTGCTGAGGAGCCTGGAGCAAGACCTAAAGGTAGAATCAAATCCTCAAAGCAATCTATGATGCCTGTAAACAAACAACTAATACAGGTCAGATATGATATTCTTCCCTTAGTGTCAAAAAAGTCAAAAATACCCAATCACAAAACAACAAGACAGTGACAGTAAAAAGACAACATCTCCAAAAACATAATCTGTAAAATGTTCATTCCTCTACCAGGTGGCCAAGGATGTGTCTGTGCGTCTGCACAACGAACTGGAGAATGTGGAGGAGAAACGAACGAGAACAGAAGAAGAGAATGAAAGACTGAGGCAACAGCTGATTGAAGTGGAGGTGACCAAACAGGCTTTACAGAATGAGCTGGACAAGACCAAAGAGGTGAGAGCGTCTGGAAGTATACAGATGCCAAACTAAGCCATTTTCAGGGCAATGAAAAAAAAAAGGTATATAATTAACCTTTTTAAACCATCTTCACTCAGAAATTGCTAGTGAATTTCACAAATAATTACAAAAAAGGCATTGAATTTTTTGAATTTATTTTCTTTGTTTTATTTACAACTTCAAAAAGTTGTAGTTTGTCTCTCTATACTCATTTTTGAAATATGCACAGACACATCAAGAATCATTTGTTTCGAGAATACAGATATAATGAAGTTCCATCATATTTATTTCCAATTTATTGCAAATTATGAACACGCAATGATATTTCTCTCAGCTCTCTCTGAAACGAAGAGGAAAAGATGTACAGAAATCAGAGAAGAGGACTCCACAAACCCCAACAGAGGTAAGAGCGATGTTGTTTTCATCCAGAGCCTTCCTGTAGCTCCAACAGTAGAGCACGGTGTGCATGTGTACCTTGAACAGTGTTGCCAAACCATGTTGATGATTTCCAGCCCAAAACATTCACTGCCAAAATAATGTGATAGAATTCTACTGCCATGTCAGCCAAGGTTGATAAGGACCGATTAACCCATAAAAACTAAATAGTGACAACAATAAAATTAGAGAAATGAATCAATTTCCCAAACAGGAAAACAGATCAAAACATGGCAAATACAGTAAAAGAAAATTTAACAAAAATTTTTCTGCCAAAACATTTAGAAACTATTACAGTATGTAAAATGAACAGACCTTAACCCTTGAAAACACACACACGCATCTTTTTCAATGTCAACAGCAAAAACAAGCCAATTCAAGTGAAGACAAAAAAGCCTGGTATGTGATTGGAATAAGCAGTGTAATTAGTGCAACTAGCGTTTTGGGTCATGCACACACCAAAACAGCCGGAAATGTGTCACTCGTGTTCAAACATCAACAAAAACAATAATAATGTGCTTACCTTCATGTTGTGCTTTAACTTCAAACAGAACAAAAGTTGGGTTCACTCTCCCACTCTGTAGTACAACATATTACTGTATACAACTTATATTTATGCCACTTTAACATAGCCAACGCTTGACTATACAGCTACAAGTTTTATTAATGGCATGACGACTGATTGGATGGTGTACATGGACACTAAGGGTTCGTCTGTTAACCAATTTGCCAATAAAATGTAAATGATAAAACCTGTGTTGGGGAAAGTTACTTTTAAAAGCAAATATTGTGTTACTCCATAAAAAGTAACTAATTGTGTTACTTTCTATGGAAAGTATTATTGCATTATGTTACTTTTGCATTACTCTTTGTCACCTGGCCTGGGCTTGCTTATTTGTTTTTTAATAACAAAAAAACACAAAGTTATATTTTTAGCAACTGTAAAGGCCCTTTCACACCCAAAGTGAAATGAATAAGCCTCAGGCTGAAGGAAGTATCTCTGCCTCTGCACCTTACTCCCAATTTCTCTCAACACAGGGACAGGAGAGCTGTCAGTGAATAAACTGGAAAACAAAGTAGCTTGCATTACTTATTTGAAAAAGAAACTCAGATATTTTCTTGCATATTTAAAAGTAATGCGTTACTTTACTAGTTACTTGGAAAAGTAATCTGATTACATAACTCACGTTACTTGTAATGCGCTACCTTCAAACCCCACCAAACTGATCCCAAACCAGCCCAAATTTTATCCACCCGTCTAAAGCAATTTTGACCAGCACAATCAAATACAAAAACGCCCATTTGGGTGGAAATCCGCCCAATCTGGCAATGCTGACCTTGAATGCAGTGTACGTAGCTTTGGATAAATGTGTCTGCCAAATGCATAAACGTAAATGAGCATAGCACTCTTTCATTCGAATTAATGCATGAACAATTTGAAAGCATATTAAACACCATGTTTTCTTCTATAGGAGGAAAATGAAGATTTGAAATGCCAGTTGGCCTTCATCAAAGAAGAGGCTACCTTAATGCGGAAGAAAATGGCTAAGATAGACAAAGAGAAGGACCGTTTAGAGCAGGAGGTCCAGAAGTACCGCTCCTTTTACGGTGATGTAGACAGTCCTCTCCCCAAAGGCGAGGCTGGAGGTCCTCCCACCACCAGAGAGTCCGAGCTGAAGCTGCGTCTGCGGCTGGTAGAAGAGGAAGCCAATATATTAGGCCGCAAAATCGTGGAGCTGGAAGTGGAAAACCGTGGGCTGAAGGCGGAGTTAGACGACCTGCGCGGGGATGAGCTGTCTGGAGGGACGATGGACCCCTCGTCCAGAGAGCAGAGCGAGGCGCTGTCCGAACTTCGGCAACAGCTTCAGTTGGTGGAGGACGAGGCTGAGCTTCTGCGCCGCAATTTGGCTGACGTGGAAGAGCAGAATAAGAAGATGACCAGCGAGCTCAACAAACTCAAATTCAAGGCCGGGTCACACGAGGGATCGCGCTTTAGCAGCGGAGCAGTCGATGGGGCAAAAGTTGAAGCCCTGCAGGAAGAGCTGAAAGCTGCTAGGCTGCAGATCAACGAACTGAGCGGGAAAGTGATGCAGCTGCAGTATGAAAACCGTGTGCTGCTGTCCAACATGCAGCGCTACGATCTGGCCTCTCATCTCGGCATCCATGGGAGCCCAAGAGACAGCGACGCAGAAAGCGACTGCGGCCGCAGGGAAAGCGACGACGACTGCTCTCATCTCCCGCCACATCGCAAACGTGAGGGTCCCGTCGGCGGAGAAAGCGACTCCGATGAAGTCCGCAATATCCGGTGCCTGACTCCCACTCGCTCCCTTTACACCCCAGAGGGACGTTTTTTATCCAGAGGTTTCAAAGACCGCCAGCAGATGATCGATATCCGGATGGAGGCGGAGAGATTGAGCAGGACCATCGACAGACTCATCGCTGATACCAGCACCATCATCGCAGAGGCTCGTGTTTACGCGACCAACGGAGAGCTGTTTGGAAGAATGGATGATGATGACGAGGGCGGTCGGATACGAGAGCACGAGCTGCTTTACCGCATCAATGCTCAGATGAAAGCCTTCAGGAAGGAGCTGCAGAACTTCATTGACCGCCTGGAAGTCCCGAAACCAGAAGACCGAGAAACTGAAGAGCCTCTGTCAGTAAGTGCAAATAAACGCAAGACTTACCCAAGTCTGTTTAAATGAATAGTTGACCTGAAATCAACATTCAATCATTATTTAATAATTCTCATGTCGTTCTGGCCCTGTATGGCATTTTTTTTCACCAAAGGAGATATTTTGAAGAATAATACTACAGGTTTATTATAATCACATCACAATCACACTAAATGACTAACTTAAAGGGGTGGTTGATTGCAATTTCACTTTTTTAATGTTAGTTAGTGTGTAATGATGCTGTTTGAGCATAAACAATATCTGCAAAGTTACGAAGCTGAAAGTTCAATGCAAACGGAGATGTCGTCTTTTAAAATCCTGGCAGTTTAATGCCTACAAAAACGGCTGGTAGGGACTACAACAAGTTACTTCCCGGGTTCATGACATCACAAACCCAGATAAACCCCGCCCTTGGGAAAAGGCAGCAAAGGGGGCGGGGCCATGCTGCGCAGCTTTAGAGAAGAGGAAGAGAAAACTAGCGGTGCAAGTAAAAATCTATTCATATATGAATCGCGATTCTGTCTTCTAACGATTCTAATGGATTCACAAGTTTCAAAATCAATGTTCTAAAGCAGCGGTTCTTAATACTGTTCTTCACGTCCCCCTGCTCTGCACACGCTCTCCATCTCTCTCTCTCTCCATCTCTCTCTCTCTCTCTCTCTCTCTCTCATTCAGCTCAGCTCCAACAATTGTTTACGCGACCAACGGAGAGCTGTTTGGAAGAATGGATGACGATGACGAGGGCAGTCGGATACGAGAGCACGAGCTGCTTTACCGCATCAATGCTCAGATGAAAGCCTTCAGGAAGGAGCTGCAGAACTTCATTGACCGCCTGGAAGTCCCGAAACCAGAAGACCGAGAAACTGAAGAGCCTCTGTCAGTAAGTGCAAATAAACGCAAGACTTACCCAAGTCTGTTTAAATGAATAGTTGACCTGAAATCAACATTCAATCATTATTTAATAATTCTCATGTCGTTCTGGCCCTGTATGGCATTTTTTTTCACCAAAGGAGATATTTTGAAGAATAATACTACAGGTTTATTATAATCACATCACAATCACACTAAATGACTAACTTAAAGGGGTGGTTGATTGCAATTTCACTTTTTTAATGTTAGTTAGTGTGTAATGTTGCTGTTTGATCATAAACAATATCTGCAAAGTTACGAAGCTGAAAGTTCAATGCAAACGGAGATATCGTCTTTTAAAATTCTGGGTTCTGCTTCTCAATCGGACTCAAACTGATAAGCGATATTAACGATGCCGTTATGCCTCTGAAGTGAGGGGCGGGACGCTTAGACACGCACTAGAGGCGGTTTAGCCAATCACAACACACTGGGCTAGCTAACCAATCAGAGCCCATCGCCTATTTCTGAGGGCGGGGCATCATAAAAGCAGGAAATGATCAGTGCGTTTCTCAGAGAAGGGACAGAGCGGTGTGGAATAAAGGTAAATTATGTGAAAAATAATAAAAAAAATTGAAACGAAGCATTAACACATGTTAGACTACACCCCATAAACACAATCAAGCCTAGAAAAAAAACAGTGAACCACCCCTTTAAGTATTCATATTCATTAATTTTGTGTATGTAGTATTTTTGTGTGAAGAACAGACTGAATTTTAAATTGTTTCTATTCACCAAAAACCTTTGCATTCTGCCGTCAAATAAAATATAGCATCAGGTTTGACCTCGATACTGTTTGCATGATATTTGCAGATGTTATTGACATCAAATCTGGCAGTTGTGGTGGAGAACAGGATTTTTAGAAAATTATGACTTCCGTTTTGGTCTGTTTGTCACACAAGGCAATCGTATGACTTCAAAAGGCTTGGTATAAAATGCATGATTAAAAAACTGCATAAAGATTTGCTAACATTTAAAAATAAATAAATAAATAAAAACAGCGGTCAAACTTTAGTTTGGTGTCCAATTACCACTATAAACTAACTATTAACTATGATTTTTGCCTCAATAAACTCCTAATGTGCTGCTTATTAATAGTTAGTAAGGTAGTTGTTAAGTTTAGGTATGGGGTTTAAGGATTAAGGGATCTAAAAATCTGGTCATGCAGAATAAAACATTAATATGTGCTTTATAAGTACTAATAAACAGCCAGTATGCTAATAAGCAACTAGTTAATAGTGAGAATTGCTCCCTAAACTAAAGTGTTATCAACACAGCATATGGGTTTGGAACAAGGGTGAGTAAATATGGCAAATTGTAATTCTGACTTTTCCTTTACTTTCCTACAAAAATGATGGTTTGTTGCATGGATGGATTTGAGATGTACTTTTTTTTTCTCAATAAACTTCAACAATTGTTAACGAATATTTCACTCTCTCTCATATTTCCTCCTCCATTTTGATCAACCCAGCTGTTTCAACCGATTATTTTGCTTATTCTCATCCTTGTCTTATTTTCGTCTTTATCGTATGCCACTATTTTCAAGCTAGTCTTTCTTTTCACTCTTTTCTTTGTTCTGTAAACGTCATTTTTCATTTATTTATTCTATAGTTTTGCTACTTTCTTCCTTTTCTTTTTTTCTGTTTCTTAAGTTATCATATTGATTTTGGACATGTCATTAAGGTTATGCATGGTACAGGAAGCGATCATCATTTCAGGCACAGACTACAGTCATTCAACCACACACAAGTTTCCACTCAAAAACAGCGATGACAGCTGCGCTTCACTGATTGCATAGCATATTTGGTGAGTATTTTTCATGTCTAATTAACAATTACAATTAATAGAGTTTAAATGTCCTGATTATCTGAACATTTAAAAACATGAAAGCTTCTTTGCTTCAGCATTTTGTTGATTTTGTTGATTTGAGCATTGTACATTAGTAAAAATAAAAACGTGTCATTGATTTCTGCAGCATATTTTCCTATTTATATTCTCACCAAGAACCATTTTCTCTTTTCCCCCAAGAGCCCCCAGTTGGCCATATTTTTTTTTTTTTGGAGATTAAAAAAAGTTATTGATGTTACATTTTAGGTGATAATTGTGTAATCTGTTAACAGAAGACAAAGTGAAGCCCTTCTCTGATGCTCCAGTGCTTAGATGATTTTCTAAAACAAACATACTGTATAACCATTTGACATCAGGATGTAGAACCCATTCGAAACCTTTATTATGAAGACTGCATTTTCAGAATATAGAATGTGATATAATTGTGTTTTAAAGGTTGATTACAATGAATATGGGCAGCTGTTTCATTGTCTTCATGTGTACTCATTACGATTCTTAAAAATACTTCAAGAAGTACTTTAGACTGCCGCAATCTTGTGAAAAGTGGTCAAATACACTCTAATGTGTGTGCAGTTATGATTTGTGCAGTTTTTATTTTTAGGATCTTTTCTACCTGACCTAACCTTTAAAATTGAACTTTGTTAGTGTGACCTAATCAGGGTTGCGATTCCCAAAACCAACTATGTTCGCAAGTTCCGTCGTTACCGATATAGTTAAAGGAACTTGCAACCATAGTTGCTTTTGGGAAACGCACCCTAGGTTGATATGTAGACATACTGAATATTCAACTAGTTAATAGTGAGAATTGCTCCCTAAACTAAAGTGTTATCAACACAGCATATGGGTTTGGAACAAGGGTGAGTAAATATGGCAAATTGTAATTCTGACTTTTCCTTTACTTTCCTACAAAAATGATGGTTTGTTGCATGGATGGATTTGAGATGTACTTTTTTTTTCTCAATAAACTTCAACAATTGTTAACGAATATTTCACTCTCTCTCATATTTCCTCCTCCATTTTGATCAACCCAGCTGTTTCAACCGATTATTTTGCTTATTCTCATCCTTGTCTTATTTTCGTCTTTATCGTATGCCACTATTTTCAAGCTAGTCTTTCTTTTCACTCTTTTCTTTGTTCTGTAAACGTCATTTTTCATTTATTTATTCTATAGTTTTGCTACTTTCTTCCTTTTCTTTTTTTCTGTTTCTTAAGTTATCATATTGATTTTGGACATGTCATTAAGGTTATGCATGGTACAGGAAGCGATCATCATTTCAGGCACAGACTACAGTCATTCAACCACACACAAGTTTCCACTCAAAAACAGCGATGACAGCTGCGCTTCACTGATTGCATAGCATATTTGGTGAGTATTTTTCATGTCTAATTAACAATTACAATTAATAGAGTTTAAATGTCCTGATTATCTGAACATTTAAAAACATGAAAGCTTCTTTGCTTCAGCATTTTGTTGATTTTGTTGATTTGAGCATTGTACATTAGTAAAAATAAAAACGTGTCATTGATTTCTGCAGCATATTTTCCTATTTATATTCTCACCAAGAACCATTTTCTCTTTTCCCCCAAGAGCCCCCAGTTGGCCATATTTTTTTTTTTTTGGAGATTAAAAAAAGTTATTGATGTTACATTTTAGGTGATAATTGTGTAATCTGTTAACAGAAGACAAAGTGAAGCCCTTCTCTGATGCTCCAGTGCTTAGATGATTTTCTAAAACAAACATACTGTATAACCATTTGACATCAGGATGTAGAACCCATTCGAAACCTTTATTATGAAGACTGCATTTTCAGAATATAGAATGTGATATAATTGTGTTTTAAAGGTTGATTACAATGAATATGGGCAGCTGTTTCATTGTCTTCATGTGTACTCATTACGATTCTTAAAAATACTTCAAGAAGTACTTTAGACTGCCGCAATCTTGTGAAAAGTGGTCAAATACACTCTAATGTGTGTGCAGTTATGATTTGTGCAGTTTTTATTTTTAGGATCTTTTCTACCTGACCTAACCTTTAAAATTGAACTTTGTTAGTGTGACCTAATCAGGGTTGCGATTCCCAAAACCAACTATGTTCGCAAGTTCCGTCGTTACCGATATAGTTAAAGGAACTTGCAACCATAGTTGCTTTTGGGAAACGCACCCTAGGTTGATATGTAGACATACTGAATATTTTCTGACTTGTTGATAAACCAGCTTGTTGGTGTTAAATATTTTCTCCTATGCAGCTTAAAAAAACAATAAGTAAGCCATTCATAGTCTAATTTTCTGGAGAGTTTTCATATTTGCGTGTAGCGCTTTTTGTTTTGAGCGACCCGTCTAATCTGATTCGACCAATGGCGTGAGTTGGGGGCGGAGCTTATTCATAAAGCTGTTTTGGAAAAAATCTAAAATAATAAATATTTTTGCAATCCCATAATTCATATTTATTTATTTTACAGGTTTTTTTTAACTTATGAAACCGGGAATGTAGGCCACATTTTAAAATAAAGCAAAGTCGACGCCGCTGTATGTTGATGAACTTGGCTAAAATGTACGCCTATTAAATTACTTGTTCATTCTGATTAGAAACAAATGTAAAAATTAATTGAACACTGAGTGTAATATTGCTGTTTTAAATATATATATATATATATATTATAAAAGGCCATGCGTTATGGTAATTTTAAAGGGTTTTTGTTTTTAACCACGCGGTACTTTAAACGGTAAAATCACTGTAAGGTATTAATGTATAATTTAAAGTTTAAGTTTGTGTGCATAAGGACGTTGAACGACTCGCGTCCGACAGATCAACCCGATCTCACGAAAGTGCGTATAAATAGTACGCCAAATAAAAACGAAAACTCGTGGTATTGATACGCAAAAATGGACTTTGGCGTTTATATGCTACGCGATGGGTAGGTTTAGGGTTGTGGGGTAGATGCGTATCATATGTACGCGAAAACTGCGTATCATATTCACGCCAACAAATTTCGTATCATATGCACGCGAAAACAGTCCATTTTTGCGCATCAATACCACGAGTTTTCGTTCTTATTTGGCGTACTATTTATACGCATTTTCATGACAGATAGGCCTACAACGTAGTTACAGAGGCAAAAATACACGTGGACTCTTACATCAGTGAGCTCAGAGTATTTTGGGCTCTTGGCTCTGAGTCTCTCGGTGTCATTTTCAGTCTGAAGCAGAGTAAGCTCATGGATAACTTCATTCTGCAGTTCACTATCTTATTTTATTAAGGATAAAATAATGTAGACTGATGATTTAAAACCAAAAGGTTGTAGTTGAGGATAGTGTATATAAATTCTATTTTCACTGTAAAGTCGGCGCCAGAGAATGACAGACTGACCTTGTCGTCCTTTATTGACATGGAAGGAACAAATGCGCCGGGCTCAGAGAGCGCAGCCTGGGCTGCGGAGGAGAGGGCAGAGATGGCTGGGTTCGGATAAGAATTAGCCTAGTGTGTCATATGGGGACTGAGACTGCAAATAGTTAAAAAGAGGCTGTGGTTCGTGTTTAGTTGTGACTGAAAGATGTGGAATGCGTTTGGAAATGGATCAAGCGGCTATGTGAGCAAGGCGCAAGGCTGGGAGTTCGTCCCGTGCTCTCGTCTAGAGAGGCCCGGTAAGAAGGTCCAGAGTCCCGCCCGGGTTCGGTCTTTCCCGAGCAACCTTCTGGAGCAGCAGCTTCCACCTGGACCTGCCGCTGCGACGGGCGGACAAACTCCGAATCACGAGATACAAAGTCCACACAAGCGCATAAAGAAGAAATTCGAGGAATTAAAGAAGCGCTTCGATATGGAGAAGGAGGAGAGCAGAATGGAGAAGGAAATGCTTTTGAGACAAGTTGCTGATATACAAGTACAAACAGAAGCATGCGACTTGAGTATGGCGTTATTTTAATGACAAATGTCGAGAGCGCATTATTGTACCGCGAAAGCACATTAATATAATCTCCTTTGCTCTCGCACAAAACCGGACGCTCGCGCTCAGATACACGCTGCTCTCGCCCGGAGAGAGTGCACGCACTTAAAACATGTCTCCTCTCACTCAAACTGTGTCCTGTGCACTCTCCTCTCGACATTTGTCATTAAAATAACGCCATACTTGAGGGGATTTGACCAAACAACAGTGTGCATTGAAATGCCGACATCGTTTCTCTTATTCTGCGTTGTATTTGCAGGGTGGAGAGAACAGAAGGATGTTGTTGGATCTGAAGTGTGTTTTAGAGGAGGTGCAGTCGGGGGTGAAGCGTGAAGAAAGTAAACGGGGTGAGCTGGAGCTGCAGTACGTTAAGGATCGATGCGCGTGGGATCTGGAGCGATCAGAGCTGAAAAGTCGCATTAGTCAGGTATGAACAATACACATCTCTTTATACTCCACTGAGTGTTTCTCATGGTGGGTTTATTTTTGAAAGTCCGTTTCTGTTCTCAATTTGCACAGTATTCGTAAAAGATACAGTCACAGGGTAAGTTGTCACAGTGTGAACTTGATGTGAATGGAATTAAGAAGAATAGCTTATGGCTTATGAAATAGAAATATTGTATGAAATGAATGTAAGGTAAAAAAAAATAACTCCCTGCATATATTATAAAATATTTAACGTCTTTTCCGAAAAAAAGGTACGATTATGAAGCACAAACCAATTTGAAAAAAAAGGAAAATGCAAAAATGTCAAACTTTTTTTTTTTCTTTGGTTTGATATTTTTTATTTTTGTTTTGGCTGACAGTAACATAAATAATAAGTTATTTAATATACTGATTTTTTTTTGGGGGGGGGGGGGGGGCATTAAAACTTAAAATGCTAAAATGAAAAAAAAAATCAGCATTGAGGATTGGCATATAGATAATGCACTTTTTAATTATATGTTGGTTTTCTCATGGTTGTCATTGAGCATAGCTCAGAGATTGCATAGGCTTTGTATAACACAAACACTATCAAGCACAAATATATCCTGTCAACAGCAGCTTTGTGGGTAAGCAGCCACAGAAGACCAGCTCTTTTGCGGTATTAGATAATATTTACAAAGAATGAAAAAGTAATTCGACATTTCACAGTAATATGTAAGAGTAATATGTGGAAACTATGTTACCAATCTAAAAATAGCATCCACTTGTAATTAGTTTTCATCTTATTGAATTGTCCCTCTGTTTATGACATCCTTATAAAGACACAGTCCAGATCATCTTGTGTTCTCAGTGTCCTTTAGGGTTTTATACATTATTGTTAGTGTTAATGGCTCAGACACTCCTAATATGTTATCACAGACAGCACTGTACATGAGACGAAGAGAAGAGGAGCTTTGAATGGTTGTGTGATGCCGTATCTTGTGACTGACTACACCTCAGGACATTTACTCCATTATGCTGTGGTCCAAGTTGAACATACTACAAAAACATACAAAAGAATAGCCTTATAACAGTGACTCTATGGACTCATGTGTCACTTCGCCGCAACTGCACTTGTTTGAATTCAGAAAACGATTCGGGTTTAGCCGCACAAATCCACCCAAAGTATTAGTTGGTACAGAGAACAGAATTCAGGGAGGGGTCAAACTGAACTGTAAAAACTTGTTTTCTTTGCCGTCCACATCCTACCACAGCACATACTTTTGTCCCAGTGGATTTCTTAGGTTTACCGCTAGGCATTCACAGCAGGGTATGTGCCAGCATATTTCTGAGCATATATTTGTGATCTTTAAAACAGAGATGAGTTCCTCCAGGGCCCCACCCTTAGGAATGCGAGATGCTAAAGGATTGGTCTTGCTGTCTATAAATAGAGAGCTGTTTCTATGACATTGTTACCCAGACAAAGAGCGCTCAGCAACCGTGGTCATTATATTTTAGTCTTAAAACTACAGCAGCACCCTACCACTGTCAACTCTGGTTACATGGCACATCAGTGTTTCACATGCCCTCTGCTTGTAAACACAGACTGCTAGTGCACCCAGGAGAACGCATAGGTTTAATGACTGCGCCAGCACATTTTAGTGCTATAGGAGCGCACTGTTTATGCAAACACTGCTTCACTCTGGCTTGTTGCTATGAGAAGCATAAATAAGATTCACCTATTTTTGTCTTGGCGGTTGCACAGATAGTGGAGCATGCAGGTTTAGTCCAAACAAGACTTAAAAGCATCACAGGAGTTTTCAGCTATTTTAAAATGTTGATTTCACATGCTAGACAAGTCTGACTTTGTTAGGCTAAACAGAATAGTGGCATCTTCATATGTTCAGAAGAGATTTTTGATATAAACTTCCATTCAGAAGTTTGGGGTGGGTATGGTTTTTGAAATATTTCTTGTGCTCACCAAGGCTGCATTTATTTGATTAAAAATACAGTAAAAACAGTAATATTGTGAAATATCATTACTATTTAAAATAACTGTTTTCTGTGTGAATATATTTGTAAAATGTAATTTATTGCTGTGATCAAAGCTGAATTTTCAGCATCATTACTCCCATCTTCAGTGTCACATGATCTTCAGAAATCATTCTAATATGCTGATTTGCTGCTCAAGAAACATTTCTGATTATTATCAATGTTGAAAATAGTTGTGCTGCTGAATGTTTTTGTGGAAACGGTGATACATTTTATTTTTCAGGATTCACAGTTGAATAGAATGATCGAAAGAACAGCATTAATTTGTAAAAAAAACTTTTTAACATAAATGTCTTTACTGTCACTTGTGATTAATTTAATGCATTCTTGCTAAAAAGCATTCTTAAAAAACCCTCTGAAAACTGTAGTGTATAGCATGAAAAAATCTGTAAAAAAAACAATGAGCACAATTACATGTAATGTAACTATACATGTTGACTATAGGTCTCAATGACATCAATAGCATCTGTCAGCTGCGGAGTTCAATCAAGCGCAGTGACAAATATGGTTTTAGTGTTTGCTGTTTAGGATCATTGGGGGGTCAGCATACCGATGTGGCCTCTCCATTACATGAAAAACTCTCAGCACTAGTCTGAGCTGTTTGTGTGAGTAGGCTTAGGCTGGGCATCCGATGAGGCCTTGGTGAGGACTCAAGGTCCATTTCATCCTGTTGGCGATAGGTTTCCCTAAACTCCTCTTTCCTGTTCAAATGCTTTCTTTTTTCTGTCCTATGCACCCATTTCCTCTTTGGTGGTCAGCAAATCCTTGCTTCTTTTCCCCCAACAGCTTGAAGCCAGGGGATGTAGTCTGGTGGTGGAGACTGTGAGAAGTCCAGATCTAGGGTACACTCTGAAACGGGAAAGAGCAGAGCAAAAGAAGCTGCTGGCAGACACTCACAGTGCGGCCATGGACCTTTGTTGCAGGCTGGAGAACAGTGAGAGGGGCTGGGTGAAGGAGAAATCTGAGCTGCTGGAACGCTTTGAGACTGAGAGGAAGGAGTGGGAGAACCAGCTCATGGACATGCAGCGGAAGATTGAGGAGGTGAGTCTGCGGATGTGCGCCACTCCCCACAGCTCAGCTGAAAGAACGGTATCTTGTTTCAAACTGATTCCCTAAGTATTCCTGTTTACTTCCATGCTAAATGAAAGCTCTGCAAGTAAGCCTTGATGGATAATGGTAACACCTATAATTGGAAGCGGTGAAGTCACATTATATAAACCTTGGAAATGCAAGTGACTGCCAAAGGAAGTTTAGCTCAGTGGTGACTGGCAATCATCAGACAGAAGCTTAGAGCTCCAAGCTAGTGGTAGTGCAAATATGCATGCATTTGGCAGATGTTTCATCAAAAGTGCATTTAAGGTATGCATCTTATCAGTATGGGCGATCCTTCAAAATCAAACCAACAACCTAGGTGTTGCTAGTGCTCTACCATTTGAGCTGCATGTCTTAGGTCCAATAACGAACCTTTCCATCCAACCTTTCCATAAACTAATCTTTTCCATTCATTCCTTTCCATCTAAGTCTGTCAAAGTGTAATCCCATTGAGCTTGACTTCCAAATGCTTAGCTCTAGACCAGGGTTCCTCAAATTCAGCCCTGGGGGGCCACTGGCATGCAGAGTTTTGCTCAAACCCTGTTCAAACTACCTACCTGTTATTTTTGTAGTAACTCTGAAGACCTTGATTAGCTTTGTCACGTGTCTTTGATTCGGCCTAAACTCAGAGCTAAACTCTGCAAGGCAATGGCCTTCTAGGGCTGCATTTGAGGGACATTGCAATAGAATGAACCATGACTTAGACTTTTGGTATGTCATTAAATGTACATTTTGGCAAACACTTTTATCCAAAGTGACTTGCGTAATGTTCGAGGTATACAGTTTATCAGTTCATGCATTACCTGTAGGGATGCACCGATACCATTGTTGATACTAGCACAGTTTTTTTTTTTTAAATCAATGTAGAATTTCTATACCTCTGTGTTTTGACCTGATCACCACTGTTTTGTGTGATAAACACAATCTACTAAATATAGACAACTTCATTATACAGAAAATTAACAAATGAAAAAAAAAATCATATTCTATGACAAAAACACTATTATAAACTAGGTTAGTGGATAATTCAGCAGCAAAAGTTACTTTAGAAAAATTATGAGTGCACAATAATTTTATAAAATCTAAACATTAAGTAAAAAACATTATTTAGTGAGAAACAAATAAAAGTGAATAAGTGTAGGACTAAATCTGGTAAAATGTTACACATTGCTCTTTGTATTGTGGTAAAATACATTCATGAAAAGTAAATTTATATATAAAATATATACTATAAAAAAGCAACATATGATACATAGGACAGAACAAGAAAGGCTATTAACAATCTTTCATTGCGCAAAAAGTATTAACATGAAAGGCTCCAATACAGAGCGCATCCCGTGCGCAGAATGATGCGCTTGAAGCAACATGGAGTCACAGTGCGCAGCGCTCCGCATAGAAAAGTTCAAAGCACAAAGGGAAGAGATATTGATGCGTAGTGTATTATATCTGTGATTGAGTCTTTTCTTTCAACAGTTTTAAATTTCAGTTACTGGGCGCGTTAAAAACAATTCAAAGTGCTCTCTACTCCAGTGTTGTGATCTAACAGACACCCGGTAGAAAGTAACATGATTTAGAAACAGCACTAAACTCCAGTAAGGTAAAGTCCTTTTATGCAAAACCATTGATCTACAGATCAAGTATAATAATAGGAACATTGAATCCTCTTAAGATCCTTTTAGAGAGAGTTTCATCGTCTTGACTGTCGTAACCGCGCAGTTTGAATGCTGAATGAAGGATGACAGACAGCCGCAGCGGAGAGAAGAGTTTACGCGAACTTGAATTTAACGACTTTAATATTCATCTGAACCTCACATTAAACTACGGAATGAATTCAGAACACTTGGAATATAGTGCACGAATATAGAATAAACTTTATGGTTCTTTATAATGTTTTGTGGCCTTCGTGGGGCTTAACAATAACACAGAATAGTATTCGCACAATATAGGATTAGGATCAGTCTCGTCTGAACGATACCCGATCCGGTAGAAAATGGCAGTATCTGAGCCAATAACGATACTGAGTAACGGATCGGTGCATCCCTAATTACCTGTGAATCGAACCCACAATATTGTCATTGCGAGGCCATGCTGTACTGCAGGGGTGTCCCAACCTGCTCCCGCAGGACTACTGTACTGCAGAGTTTAGCTCCAACCTCAATTAAACACATCTAAACCAGCTAATCAAGGTCTTCAGACTCACTAGAAACTTTCAGGCAAGTGTGCTGGAGCTAAACTCTGAAGGATGTTAACCCTCCCAGAGCAGGATTGAACAAACCAGCTCTTGGTAAGTGATAAATGTCTGAGTTTTGGAAGATGTACCAAGGACTACATAATTGTTTTGTCTTTTCCAGTTGTACAATGAAGTGAGGGTCCACCGTACGGGAAGTTCTCTGACACCAGTTACTGATGGACAAAATGCACTAAGGCTAAGCTCGTGTTCTGCCAGCACTTTGTCGAGTGTAGTAACCTATGCATCATACGCCCAGAGCAATGAATATTCTGAGTCTTTAACCCAGCAAAGCAATGCCAGCATCGACTCCCAACCAAGTCAACTCAGTCACAACGCCAGTGAATCCAGTGACCAGTGCAACAGCGATCAAAGTGAACTATTAAATCAACAAGGTGCTGCTGAACAACAGGTTATAGACACTGCAGAGCTGGAAGAAATCCTGGAAAGCTGTTTGAAAAAGAAAATGGGGAACAAGTCCTGCTTCACTGGACAAGATGACCTCCTTAACCCTTTCAAACGATTTCAGAGCATGGAAATAACCTGTGGAAGTGACAAAAAGAAGAACAATACTGCCCTTAATGCGGTGAGACTTTGTTGTTCATACCACTCTAATGGTGGTGCAAATAGTTGATAATTTCTCAGGATTTACCATTACTCTCTTGCTTTACATTCACGCTAAACCACCTGAACTATTCCTTAATGGAAACACAAAACCTAGGGAGCTGTAGCCTAAATTGTAAATTTACTGTGCATTTACTTATAATCCATTATATTCCATGTTAGGATGCTGCTATGTAGGGCTAGAGATGTGCTAAATTATATTGTGTGGTCTGAGGTCTAAGGTTTTCATCTAAGTCCTCTTATTCATCAACATCTTGTAGGCACTTAAGGAAATTGCCTGTGTGAGTGAAGAACTCTGTAGCTACCAGGATGAAACAAGGAAGTGGCCTGATATTAAGAGGTAAACCTTGCTGCACACAGGTGCTGCACGCATCACAAAGAAATCAGATCAGTGATTCATAATGACCTCACTTTGTTTGGTTTTGCTTCTTAGAAGCCGCAGTGAGTCTACGTTTTTTCCAAGAGAGGCTGAGTTGGTGGAGAAGGTAAAGGACCATTTGGAAATGGAGGACACAGTTTTGTACTTGAAAAACATGAGTGAAGACCTTAAATCCCTCGATGAGCAATACTGGATGAATTGGGAAGGTTGTAACATGGAATCGCAGCAAAGTGAGGCTAAGCCACAATACAACATAAGACAACAAGCCCCACCCATACCAGCCCGTAGCACATCTTGGTACCTAAGTAGTCCTTCTGCTTCAGAAATAGAGTCCAGTGGTACAGAGCAAGGGTGTCAACAGCCAGGAACCCACCCAGACAGAAAGTACACAAGCCCCGCAATTGTACGAAAATTTGAAGCAATGCTTCAAGAAAATGAGGGGAAAATTCTGACAGACTCTGGGAATGTAGCCTGCACCGTGCCTGTCGATTCCAAGTGCAATATCAGTTGCTGCCAGAGCCGCTGGTCCTGCGATGGAAGTAGATTTGGCAGCAACAAGTCATCCCGATATGTACCTGTTAAGCAATGTCTCTCCAATGTGGACATTGCAGCTGCATCCTCAGATCGCAGTCTAAACCAAATAGATGAGCAAAACAATCTCAAGGGTGCATCTCATCCCACGAGCATGCCTACAGATTCTGTTGCATCGCTAGACTTAATTTCGCCATATCCCAGTGCTACAGCTACTCCCGGAAATGAGAGACTTGAGAAGAAAACTGCAGAGTTCAACCGTACGCTTTTTCAGGCAGGGATGGGCGTTCGGTGTGATGAGGAAATTTCCATGACTGTATCCACTAATTCTTCTGACAGTCTTCCAGAGGTCACATCAAAGGACATGCTTATAGACAGTCCTTCGAGGCATGTTGAAGACAATCCGAAGGATTTCCTATCGGATCTTGTGGCACAGTTCCCAAAAGAGGAGGAAAAAAGGAAGGAAACAAAAGACCTTGTCACTAACTCTTCATCTCTGCAGCAGGAGCTTAGTCTAAAGCAAGACAGTGAAGTTAAGCCTTTACAGACTGCACCAACTTCAGTTGACCAGCTTGTCCCGAGTGTTGGAGAAAAACGCTTTGAACTGAGTGTAAGTCCACCACAACTGCAAACCCAGATGGAAAGTTCCAGCAAAGTTCTGGATGTTGGTACAGACCAACAACAAGCAGACAAAAAACCCAAACAGGCAAAAAAGGACACCAGGTCTCGGATTCTAGATGAAAATCCATGGAAGCCTTCTACGCTAGCGGCCTATCCTCGTCCGATGGAGTCTAGGTCCAACTATGGAGCTGTTGAGAGGATTATCAAAAATTATGAGGATTTGGAGAGATCTCAGGAGCAGCAGCAGCCACCGCCCAGTCCAGGGAAGAAGGAAGACCTTGTGGACCTCTTGGAAATGTTGGATATGCAACATGAGCCCAGATCCAGTCAAAGACTAACACACACACCGCACCACCAGGTCATAGCCCACAAAGAGACACATGTAACAGTGCAGGTCAGTACTGCACACACTCCCACACATAGGCCCATGCCATTCAAGCCACAAAAGCACACACTTTCACCCGAGCTGCAAACATTCAAATACATGCTAAATAACTCAGCCGGAGAAGTGTATGAGGTGCAAGTGTAGATGACTACAGTGTGTTAAAGCCAGGGATAGTTCACCCAAACTTGAACATTTTGTCATCATTTACACATCCTCAAATTGGTCTAATCCTGAATGAATTTCTTTCAGCTGTTGAACACAAAAGAAGATATTTTGAAGAATTCTGGTAACCAAACAGTTGATGGTAGCCACTGACTTCCATAGTATTTTTTTTTTCCATTTTATGGAAGTCAATGGAGTAAATGATAACAGAATTTTCATTTTTGGGTGAACTATTCCTTTAAGTAGTATTTTTTTTTTCTTTTCAATTCAAAGAGGTCACTTTGCTCCCAATGCATTTGCTAAAATGTCTGAGACCCTGTGTTGTATTGTGAATATACACGTGGTTAAACAGTGCTGAAGCATCTGCAAACTTTTTTCAGCTGTGACATACAGGTAAAAATGGCTGTTGTATAATAAAAATATTAAGAACACTAATTTTCATTAAAACATTTTATTTCAGACATAATAGGTGGTTTATAGGTTAATAGGTGGTCTCTATGAGTGCTGTACAGTCATACACACAGTAACTGGTGAATGTGTGCGATCAGAGTTTGTCCTCAGTGCCAAATAACAGTAACATTAGACATTGCTTAGAAAGATTATAAAATATTATTTTTAATCTACAACTGAAAGTCTTTTCTCATGTCTGGAAATATTTCGAATTTATTGTTCTAAAATAATACCTTGTTCCCACAAAACCATCTAAGCAGCACGATTAAAATTCCTTAAGTTGAAGTTCTAGAAAATATTGGCAGATTACTCAAAGCAAGGAGCCCAGAAGCTTCTTATTGTTGAAATTGGGGCATTTCCTTTAAGGCTTGAAATAAAAAGAATTAGTGGCACCAAGTTTAATTTACATCTTTCATGTCTAGCTCTTTAGAAAACTTCAATTAACTGTTTTTTTGTGTATTTTTTTATAGGAGGCCAAGGTATGTGGTGTAATTACAGAAACATGTAGCATGGCCAGGAGTCTTAGTGAAACTAGTCCTCTGCAGACTGACTGGCTGCTTTTGTAAATTACACAACAAAATGGCTCAAAATGATTGTTAGATGAGTCAGAAAAGCATTCGAGAAATTGAATCAGTTCTTTTATTTTCAGTTAGGTCTAAAATGGAGAGCATGTGCAGGAGACAAAAGTTCAGCCATTGCCTTTAAATGCAATGACATCGAAAGAAAAATTGCAACTGTATTGCAGTTATAAAAATCTTCTTGTTGTATCAAAATAAGATTTATTAGGTTACAAATTAAATGATATATATATAATTTTTTCTTATCATACACTATAGGTTTGCATTAAGTAGTACATTAATGAGAATAATTAAAATAAGGCTCCTCTTTTTTTAATGCAAAGCATCATTTGATTTGATGGAATCATCCTGACAGTTCTTGTTAGATTAATTCACACATGTTTTGCGATAGATCTGCACATGAAAGCACACCGAGCCAATGTAGGTTATTGTGCTGTTGACAGGAATATTTAAATCCAGTGAGATTTCATACAAATATTTGTCTCGACAGCAATGCAAAGAGTCCTCTGTAACTATCAAGAAGAGCTTTTCACGACCTGCGTGTCCGGCAAAGAGACGTTTGCCCTCTCGTTGGGCTAGCCACTCATCCGTATCATCTGCATCACCGCCACCAACAACAACACCACCCACAGTCTTCACCCAAACACTCACCTACTCCACCTTTCACACAGAGACTGTCATCTAAACGGCCGTTAGATTATGCCCAATGCCTTTACAGCTATACATGTTGCCTGATTACCTGTGTAATACCAACAATGACTGTCCAAGTGATGATTTTGTTGTTTACATTTCTATAACCATGAAAGCAGACTGCCTTTTTTGTTATTTTTTTTTCTCAGACTGTGCATTTCATTTATACCAATGTGATTTACAAGTGCATACTACGTTTTCTGTTTTCATAAACCAGTTTCAATCTGTCATCCTTATATTTTATCACTGCCAATGTAGACCTGTTTTCTGTCTGTGGCCTTGTGTGCGTGTGTGAGGTCTGATGTCTGATTGAGAATATCAAAGGCTGTTTCACATCAAACCCTTTGTTATTTTTGTTGTTTACATTTCTAACCATGAAATCAGACTGCCTTTTTTGTTATTTTTTTTCTCAGACTGTGCATTTCATTTATACCAATGTGATTTACAAGTGCATACTACGTTTTCTGTTTTCATAAACCAGTTTCAATCTGTCATCCTTATATTTTATCACTGCCAATGTAGACCTGTTTTCTGTCTGTGGCCTTGTGTGCGTGTGTGAGGTCTGATGTCTGATTGAGAATATCAAAGGCTGTTTCACATCAAACCCTTTGTTATACTTTCACCAACTTTAACCAAAACGATTGACTCGTGTAATTACAGAAACTAATGGATTCTGTGCTCAGTTTACGTGCTTATCTGATGTAAGACATATCATTAGACAATGCCTTCGCAGTCCCTTTTCTTGATAATTAATATCACAAATGAAACTGTATTCAGCATTTATAAAAATAAAATAATGACACTCATTTTTAGATGTAGACGTGTTTTATTCAAAATCCTGTTTTTGGTCTTGTCTGGAGCTACTGTAGTGTAGATGGTAATAATCAAAGTAAAAAAAAAACTGGTGCAACTTTTTTGCATTTAATTACTTCATTATTTGAAGTAAATGCCTTGCTTTGAGAATGAATGAAGACACAGTGGACACTTACAGCATTAACCCCTGGCTGTAAAGTCATTTCACCTTATTTCTATGTGATACCATGAAATAACACAGCAAGACAAAACTCTAGAACATGATTTTGTAAATAAAAGCAGAAGAATATTTTGGATTAAAGACACATGCACTAGAAATACACTATTAAATGAGGACTAAACCTGCTTTTCTGCTAAACCTTTTCCCAATAGCCCCTAAAACGCCACTTTGAATACAATGTCCAAAGTACAGTTCATTTTGCATACTGAATTTGCTTTGTATTTCACCTCCCTGGATCTAAAACTCTATTTTAGTCAGCTAGGGTAGACATTTAGACTCCAACCTTGCTGTCTTTAGTCGCATACAGAATTTTAATGTTTTCGCAGCTGCAGCATCCTGTCAGAAAACCTTAGCCGACATGCCAGGACAAAGATCACCTTCCCCAGGCGCAAATCAGCTCATCCTTCTCCACATTTATTCCGCTTCACTCAAACATGATCTTTCCCAACAGGAAGCCAGAGGCCCAACATAGGCGTCTGCGACAGAAAGATGGAGCATCTGTCGACCTGTCACTGAGCAATCTGAAATTTGACGACACTTGACTGTCATCTAAAGGCTCCACGTGTTTGTTCCTGCACTCTTTTGGGTTTAGTACTTTGACTAGACATTGCTTTATATTGTAGCATTGTGTCTGGTTATATCATATCATACGTACATAGGTACCTTCATGCTAAATGTTCCTTAAAACACATTGCCTTGCCTTGAATTGCATTTTAAGCGTAACCTATGAACTGCCGACAATCTGTGGAGATTTTGAATCTTTTGAACACTTCTGAATCTTTTTAACCAAAACGCCAGCTTTTTAAAAAATGTGTAACGATGAAATGAAGTGATTAATAATGACAGCTTACTGTTGCCTCCTCAGACGAAGAAGTTCTATTCGTGAACGTCTGTTTGGCGCCAGATAAAAATACAAGCGCAGAGGACTGTGGTCTGATGGTGTAACCTAAAACCTTAAGGGTCTATAACCTAAAAATATTGAGTAATAAATAATTAAAACTATCTTTTCCTTAATGCCAACTAGGCTGAGATAGACATAGAACTGTACAGAATACAGAATGAGAGATAAAACTGCGTTAATAAATTACCATCATACACTACTATAAAAACCGTATAGTTTTCCGATTAAAATGTCTTACATTTTTAAGTGATGTTGTGGAGAAATGCATTTGTAGGCTGTTAAATTGGGTCATCAGGTAGAAGGTCAGATAAGGCTGGGTCCCAGCCCTTTACAAGGTCAGTGTCCAATCACAGCAGCGCTTGACATGGAGCCATAAATCTGATTGGTCTGATGTTGTTAAGGTGAGTAAAGCTATTTCTTTTCAGACTAACTGAGCTTCTGTGGTCTGGAGAAGGAAAAAACAACATGGTACAACGTTGATATATACCCTAGCAACCCTATAGCAACACCCTAGCAACCACCCTGAGTACCCTAGCAACCGCATAGCAACACCTTAGCAAACGCCCTGAGTCCCATAGCAACCGCATACTAACCCACTCTAGCAACCACCCGAGTACCCTAGCAACCACCCTGAGTACCCTAGCAACCGCATAGCAACACCTTAGCAAACACCCTGAGTACCATAGCAACCGCATACTAACCCACTCTAGCAACCACCCGAGTACCCTAGCAACCACCCTGAGTACCTTAGCAACCGCATAGCAACACGTTAGCAACCACCCTGAGTACCCTAGCAACCACATACATAGAAACACTTTAGCAACCACCCTGAGTACCCTAGCAAACGCATACTAACCCACTCTATCAACCACCCGAGTACCCTAGCAACCGCATGGTAACACCCTTGCAATCAACCTGAGTACCCTAGCAACCGCATACTAACCCACTCTAGCAACCACCCGAGTACCCTAGCAACCGCATGGTAACACCCTTGCAATCAACCTGAGTACCCTAGCAACCGCATACTAACCCACTCTAGCAACCACCCGAGTACCCTAGCAACCACCCTGAGTACCTTAGCAACTGCATAGCAACACGTTAGCAACCACCCTGAGTACCCTAGCAACCACATACATAGGAACACTTTAGCAAACACCCTGAGTACCCTAGCAAACGCATACTAACCCACTCTAGCAATCACCCGAGTACCCTAGCAACCGCATGGTAACCCCCTGCAATCACCCTGAGTACCCTAGCAACTGCATAACAACATCCTAGCAACCACATAGAAACACTATAGAATCTTATCAATTATATCTAATATATATTGATTTATTCAATCTATCTATCTATCTATCTATCTGTCTATATCTATCTATATCTATACCTATCTATCTATCTGTCTGTCTGCCTGTCTGTCTGTCTGTCTGTCTGTCTGTCTGTCTGTCTGTCGCAACCACCCTGAGTACCCTAGCAACCACATACATAGAAACACTTTAGCAACCACCCTGAGTACCCTAGCAAACGCATACTAACCCACTCTATCAACCACCCGAGTACCCTAGCAACCGCATGGTAACACCCTTGCAATCAACCTGAGTACCCTAGCAACCGCATACTAACCCACTCTAGCAACCACCCGAGTACCCTAGCAACCACCCTGAGTACCTTAGCAACTGCATAGCAACACGTTAGCAACCACCCTGAGTACCCTAGCAACCACATACATAGGAACACTTTAGCAAACACCCTGAGTACCCTAGCAAACGCATACTAACCCACTCTAGCAATCACCCGAGTACCCTAGCAACCGCATGGTAACCCCCTGCAATCACCCTGAGTACCCTAGCAACTGCATAACAACATCCTAGCAACCACATAGAAACACTATAGAATCTTATCAATTATATCTAATATAGATTGATTTATTCAATCTATCTATCTATCTATCTATCTATCTATCTATATCTATACCTATCTATCTATCTGTCTGTCTGCCTGCCTGTCTGTCTGTCTGCCTGTCTGTCTATCTATCTATCTATCTATCTATCTATCTGTTTTTCTGTATTGCCTTCAAAACTTCCAAACTTTAAAACTACTTTAAACTCCAAGCTGGTTAAAACTGAAAACCTCCAAACTTCAAACTTTCTGGCTAGGCTTTTTCAAGCCAACTTAAAGTTTGTCTACAAAGTATTTTTTTTTTAATCTAGTTCTAATCTCACATACTATTTAGGATGGATAGTATGAACATTGGGGCGCAGAGCTTCTGTGGTCTGGAGGAGGAAAAAAACAACATGGTGCAACGTTGGTATTTTCATCTAAAACATCTAAAAACGAACATCTAAAAGTTAAAGATATGATCTCTCAGTTTATTAAAAAAAATCTGTCATATCAAACAGCTCCCATGATCTGATCTCACTGCAGAAATGTCCAAGTATCATCATATGGTTAATTGCTTGTACTGTCATATTCAACTTTGAAATGCACAAAATGTACTATAACAGACAGATGCCATGACATTCAATTTTAGGCTATATGCTCATAAAATACTGTGATAAATCATTGGAATATCAATCTTGAGCATACCATATACCAGAACTGTAGACACAGCATGCAGTATACCTCAGAGTACCGTGATATTAACATCTTATACCATCAATGAACCAGATTAATAGTTATATGTTTTTATGCAATCTACCTTTTTAATTAAATGTATATTCTCTGCCTACGCAGGCAGTGCACTGGGGAACAGCGCTCCCTTGTGGGCATCTGAAGCATCGCCTATAAAACTAATTTGAGCAAACCGATCGGTATATCTGGTGCGAATTCCGTCTGCGTTTATATATTTGTGATTTTCTTTAACAGGCTGAGTGCAAATAGCAGTAGCTTTCTTCAGGAGTGTGCGGTGAAAGTAAGGCGGGATCTATATATCAATACTTTGTTTCTTTCAGGACGGGTTTTAAAGTTACTCCGACGGCTGGAGACAGGTCAAGTACTTTTAAAACATTAAAAAATACATGCATTGAAACAGAACAATATAAAAGACAAAGTACAGTGCATTCTAATTTATTTTAATAAGTTGAAGTCTTACATTGCAGTTTGATTATAGTGAGTGCGTGTTTAAGCACTGTCCTGTACTGCACACGTGTCTCTGTACTGTACACACACACAGCAGCAGCAGCATGAGTGTGTGTGGAGCTGCTCGGTGCCGCGGTGCCGTGAGGAGCATCCTTCAGCAGAACCGAGCCGTCTGCAGCCACACGAGCGGATCTGCTGTTGAGGGAATCCGGGAAAAGCTGCAGGCTTTCTCGGGAGGATCCGTAGAGCTCCAGAAGCAGCGGGACTCGGGCGTTGCGCTGCTCACTCTCAACAATCCAGCGCGCATGAACGCCTTCTCAGGTACTCATGCTTACTGCGCATATATGAGCCATTATCTGGATTAGTTATTATTTAAAGGGGTGGTTCACTGGATTTTTTTCTAGGCTTGATTGTGTTTATGGGGTGCAATCTAACATGTGTTAATGCTTAGTTTTTTTTAAAACGCATTATTTTTCACATAATTTACCTTTATTCCACACCGCTCTGTCCCTTCTCTGAAAAACGCACTCAGCTTCGTAACTTTGCAGATATTGTTTATGCTCAAACAGCAACATTACACACTAACTAGCGTTAAAAAAGTGAAATCGCAATCAACCACCCCTTTAAAATTTAGTGGTGAAAAAATGAAACTTTTGGAATAAAATGGGAGAGAGCTGTCTTGCTAAGGGGCTACATACAAGTAATATTGGTCAAATATTATTTATTAAATGGCCTAATAGCAATTTATACAAATAATATTTGTACACTTTTTTTTTTTTGCATAATTTGACAAAATTACAGTTACCTTAATTTTCTTCATGCATGACATATCTCATATTTCATCTAAATTTTTCATTAGAAAAAAATGTTGTTGGGCCAAAACTAATTGTATTTTTACACACTATAAATTAAAATCTGTGAAACTTGGTTTATATTGATTTCATTTTTGTTGTGAGAATATCCTAGTTTTTAAAACGTAGTAATTCGTGTTTTTCTGGACTTTCATATTTTAAGATTGATAGTCTGGATCTGGAGTTAAACAGTAAAATAAAATCTGGAGATCTGAAAAAGTAAATGCAATTATAAAAAACATGCCAAATGATGAATTGCATTCATAATTTAATTCTGTCGGTTTACATGTGTTTTTTCAGGCAGCATGATGCTTGAACTGGAGCAGCGGGTGCGTGAGCTGGAGACCTGGACAGAAGGGAAAGCTGTGATTGTGCAGGGAGCTGCTGGAACCTTCTGCTCTGGATCTGACCTCAATGCAGTCAGAGCCATAGCAAACCCACACGTGAGAATCCCTGTTAGACCCTTTATCAGATAAAGGTCGGATTGTCATTACATTTTCATTACACTATCAGTTAAGATTAAAAAAAACTGTACTCAGAGAACATACTGTAATTTTCAGAACTAAAAACTCCAACAAAAATACAACCTTGTCTAACTTTACTATCATTATAAAGTGGACCTCAGTGAGACTTACAAGAACTCCTGTAGCTTCCAAGAACATCACACTGAACAACAATACATGCACTGTTTCCAGCTGATATAATGATTGTTGTGTTTTTCAGGATGGCATGAAGATGTGCGAGTTCATGCAGAACACTCTCACAAGACTCCTCAGGTTGGTCTTTCTGAAGAAAAGCAGATCAGAGCCATCGAGACACCAGGGGTCAATATCATAAAATATTTTTGAACAAAATTTGAAGAAAGTAAAGAATCTTTAAACACACCATGAACTTCAGCTCCTATCCCTCTTTTTTGGAAGATGCATGTTTCAAAAGGTAGTATGCTACATTGTTAGAATGTCACCATGTGAGTAGTGTGCAGTGCAATTATCATTCTGAAAATAAATGTGCAATTTTCTGTTTTATTTCAGTTTTGTGTAAAGATGTCGTAACTTTTGTCAGTCTGATCAAATTATGAGTCAAAATAGACACGTTCAAATCTGTGGCTGTAATTACTTCCATTACTTTATTCATTACACAAGTGAAGCTTACCTTTCAAATGTAACATTTTACTATTCTACTATTATTATTTATTTTACTATATATATATATATATATACAGTGGGTACGGAAAGTATTCAGACCCCCTTAAATTTTTCACTCTT
>NW_015540898.1:1233626-1244242 GCF_001515605.1 Sinocyclocheilus anshuiensis
GAAAAAAAATTAACTTAAATGATTTTAGCAAATGGCTGCAATATAACAAAGAGTGAAAAATTGAAGGGGGTCTGAATACTTTCCATACCCACTGTATATATACATGCAGCTTACCTGCATAAACATTTACCACAAAAAATAAATAAATAAATAAAACATCCCCACAGTGGATTAGGGATTTTGCACATTGGTCATACAGTCATTTTGCAGTGCATTATGGGTTTGAATAAGTGCAATCAGTAATTTCCACAATGATTTCGGTACCCCACACTCTTAAAAATATAGGATCCAAAAGGCAGGTGTTTGCAGTGATGCCATAGAAGAGCCATTTTTGGTTTCCCAAAGAACATTTCAGGGAATAGTTCTCTAAAGAACTAATCAATAATCTGAAGATTTTTTTTTCTCACTGTAATGAACCAGTGTGCAATGGAAAGGTTCCATTGATGTTAAAGGTTCTTCGTAGAACCATAGTTGCCAATAAATACCTTTAATTTTAAAAGTGCATTACAAATTGATGCACTCTAGTGTAATAATGTACATAAGGGTGATTTTGGACACAGTTACAGTCTGTAGTGTGTAGAATATGATGATGCACAAAGAAAACATGATAACCTAATTAATTTCACACCTGTGCAGATCCGTTTGATTTCTCCAGTGTCCTGTGGTGATGAATCCGAGCTAAACTCCTGTTCTTTCCGGCAGGCTGCCGCTCATCTCAGTGGCACTGGTGGAGGGAAGAGCGCTGGGTGGAGGAGCAGAGCTCACCACTGCCTGCGACTTCAGGTACAAAAGCACACCAGTTTTGACATGCAGAATTGTTTAAATGAGTCATATTATTATTATCATTTTTTAAATTCCGTGCAGTCAACCTATAATGTTACAAAAGATACAAACTTGAAACTTGAAAAGTTTGGATGTTTTTTGGAGTGAGGAAGGAGATTTGTATTCTTAAAGTTATAGTAAGTTTCAACAAGCCAGTTTATCTCAAAAGATGAAGGGAAAATTGAATTCCTCCTGATATGACCCCTTTGAGTTGTACTTTAATATCCTGTTGGAACAGAACGTTATTTCCATTTCCAGGTTGATGACGTCTGATGGTGTTATCCAGTTTGTCCATAAGCACATGGGTTTGGTACCTGGATGGGGAGGAGCTGCAAGACTAGTTCGTATTGTTGGCAGCCAGAATGCCCTGAAACTGTTGAGCGGCGCTAAAAAAGTTGATCCAGACTTTGGAAAACAGATGGGACTGGTTGATGAGGTGCTCCATTGCTCTTCTGGCGAGGGAAATGCACTGGCTCACGCCGAGCAGTGGCTGAGTCCGTTCATTAAGGGCCCGGCCCCAGTGATCCAGGCGGTGAAGAGGGTTGTTGTCTCAGGAAGAGAGCTTCCCCTGGCCGAAGCCCTTCAAACGGAGAGAAGTGTGTTTGGGACAGTATGGGGCGGCCCGGCCAATCTCAAGGCTCTGGCTTTAAAACCTAAACATAAGTGACTGCAATCATCATCGCTGCACAACATTAAAACTGTTTCAAATATGCTTGAAGAACTTTATATTTTCAGATCAGTAGAAGTAACAGAAAACTTCCTGGATTGCTTTGCGGAGTTCATATCAACTTGCGCATGTATGCATTAGTATATTAATATCTGAGTGCTGTATCTTTCAAAGTTTTGTGATTGCAAGAATCTATGCACATTAATGCAGTCCTTTATAGTAGTGTACACTTTTGTCTTTTTCTGCATAAATGATAAACCTGAGGGGAAAATAAAGCAGTATCGGCTAATTAAAATCCATGAATCCAGGGTGAATCAAACACAATGTTCACATTTTGAATTGTCCTGCATCACCATGTCTCATTGTGGACATATAAAAAAATCACTTGCATTGATACTTTTTTTTTCTCCTTACCAGCAGTCCTATCAAGCTTGTGTGGCTGTGTTATTGCTTTTAAATTCTTAATATTTTTCATAATGATCTTCAGTGAAGGACCATGCTTCAAGTGATTGACCTCATCCTATTGGGTGATCAAAAACTTGGCCCAGTCACTGTGGTAACGAGGTAATTTGCCTACATATCTAGTCACTGTACTCGAGTATCTTTGGCTACTTTGTAGTTTTACTGAGTATCAAATATATTAGCAACTTTTTTTCTCTACTTGACAACATTTTTGAATGAGCATATGTACACTTTACTCCACTACATTTGTGAGCAATGCAATTAATCATTAGGTTTTGCATTGTACCTAACTTTTTCTGCAGCGGTTTATTTCTGCTACAAAAGAAATGATATCGCCATCTACAGGGCATTGAAGATACTAGCTCTTGAGCATGTTTACTCGGCCAAACTTGTCAACAATCATCTTTTATTGGAAAATGAAACAACATTTTATCAAATTTTGATAATTGCTTTAATTTGCAGATTTTGACTCGTATGGGATGAGGACATGGTCGAGACCTTCTTGAAGGAGATTGGTTTTCTTATGCCCTTTTTCAGTACTTGTGCTTAACTGAGATGTCAGTGTTTGTAGACATTTAAGAGGCTGTTTTGTCGACCTTCATTTATTGCAGTGTTGAGTTTTATTTTGATTTTAGAAAATAGAATTGTTCTCACAAATCAACTGTTTCTTGTTTTTCACTGGCATTTCTTTTGGGTGTTGAGGACTTGTGTATCTTTAAGCCTACATTCAGTATGAGTAAAATACTTAAGTACTGTTAAAATCAGATACTCTAAGACTTTTACTCAAGTCGTTTTGGAATGGGTGATTTTAATGGAGTCATTTTCGCTGTGAGGTATCTCTCCTCAAGAAGGGTTTTCAGGTACTCTTTACACCTCTGCTGCATTGTGTGATTTTCTGTCATGAATTATTATTTCTTCTATATCAACAGCAACTATGTCTTAAAACCTGGGGGCCAGTTGCATAATATACCCACTATGTTAAGACGTCTTAAGAACTAGTTTGACCAACTAGCAATTAGCCAAGAGATAATTAGTCTAACTTTTCTGACTCAAATTGAGCCAATCTACCTTTTTGTAACCGAGTTTAAACAGTTATGACCGGTCTTTAAGAAAACAAATTAGATGACTAACTTTTTAAAACTATAAGCAGTTTATGCAACCGGCCCCTGTATAGGCAAAGAGATTCTGCATAATACAACAATAGCACAGAAATCAAATCGAGGTATTCAGCATGGTTTCATCCTAATATCCAACACACAAACCACTGACAGTGACACTCCAGCCAAATATATACCATCTATCTATCTATCTATCTATCTATGTCTGTCTATATATCTATCTGTCTGTCTTCTATCTATCTATCTGTCTGTCCTTCTGTCTATCTGTCTGTCTGTGTCCTATCTATCTGTCTGTCCTTCTGTCTATCTATCTATCGGTCTGTCTGTCTGTCTATATCTGTCTGTCGGTCTATCTACAGTGGGTACGGAAAGTATTCAGACCCCCTTCAATTTTTCACTCTTTGTTATATTGCAGCAAATTAAAAATACGGAATTAATCATAATACTATCTATCTATCTATCTATCTATCTATCTATCTGTCTGTCTGTCTGTCTGTCTGTATTCAGTTTTTAATAGTTGTTACAGTATGGTGACCTATAGCCTTGCTTGAGCAGATGAACAAACGCATGTTGTAAAACAGAAAGCATATGCCATTACTGATAAATCACTCAGAGAACACCTTATTTGCTGGTATTTAATGTTTAAATTACATTATTTGGTAAACTCAAACTTACAGCATAGTTCCCACACCTGCACTTCCACCTCCCCGCGTGTCTCTTTAATTTAACCATTTGTCGTGTTAACCCCCGTCAGATCTGGACTGTACAGTGCTTCAGTGGATGTGAAGTGGATGATCTTCATAAGAAGGTGCGAGTCCACTCCACTGCAGCGGACACGGGCCGGTGTCGCTCAGTCATCTTTATGGCAGCGCTTTTGGCGCAACGGGTCGCTGTTACACGGGTTAATCATTGATCGCTGACGTTATAGCGAGTGCTGTGTGTGCTGTGGGATGGTGTGTGTATGTGGACGCCGCACAGCATTGCAGCCTCTGCATTTCAGCTCTTCTGCCTGCGCCAGACTGACCGCACCGCGAGCCTTCAGTGCTTCCGCGCAAGAGCGCGTCCCGCCGCGCCGGTGCGTGAATGCTGCTCTGACGGGACCCCGAGAGCTGCCAGCCGCACACACGGTAACAACACCAGAGACATTACATGTCTTCATTAAGATTCAGTTTATGTGATGTTTAATATTTATTTCATATCATTGAGGATGAACGAGGAAAGAGTGGTGCGTGCATGCAAGATGTGTTCTGTGGGTATGTCTGGTCTGTTGTGCAGTGGTTTATTCAGGTGATGGATATTGTCTCCAACGCTGCTGCATGTCCTTTATAATCAGCTATTCGAAAAGTTATGATGGGCTCAGTGAATTATAACTGGCTTAAATGTAGCGAAGTAAATATGCAAATACGAAAATATTTTCTTAATTGTCTGTGTACAAATAGTGCGGATGAATTTCTTCAGTTCATATCAGTCAGGTGCATGATTATTATTCTCAACTGTTTTATTGTATTTCAGATGTGATGCTCCAATGTTGCCTTCATGCATCAGCACATCTGCATTATAAATAAACGGGTGTTTCTTCAGCTATGGACACTTTTGGCCCTGTGGAGCTCTAGAAACACCATTAAAACACACTTTTCATACTCTCACTAGTTTATTTGTCCACTAATAACAGGCATCAATGCATAAAGGACATAAACACACCACAGAATAATTCAGAAGAAGTCTTTGTGCCAACATGCCTTTCAATGCAATTTCCACCATTCATTCTGGAGTGGAAATAATGGTAGTGGAAATTTAATTTTGATAATTTTTACATTTTTGCTAAGGCTCATTTTAAACACAAGTAATATAACAGTATTGAAAATCACACTTTTGCATGACTTAACTAAATTAGAGTTACAGTGGCAAACAATAGACAATATATTCTCTCTTCAAGTCATATTAACCTTAATTTTTCATGCATAAACATGCCATATTTCATCTCAAACTCTTGCTGACACTGTTTTCTCCTCGCTAAACAAGTATGTTACACCAACAAGATGTTACAAAGAGCAACATTTTTGGCCATGGTAAAAATGACAATATTAAAATAGTTTTATTTCATTATTTGTTCAGCTTGAATCTCATAATTTAAAAGGTAAAATGTTTTTTTTGCAGTGTACCATCAAACCCTACAGATTTACTTTGCATTGCAATGCAATAGAAATAATTTCAAAATCGGAGGAAAGTGTCAGAATACACTAACCTCTTAAAATAATATTATTCTATATGCAATTCTGTATGTATTTGGTAGTAGAAATAGGTACATTTCACTCCGCAAATCCATAAAGTGTGAGTCTGAATGCATCTCCTGTTGACTAAGAGGTGTTTCAGTCCTTCTGTCAGTCTCTATCAGATCTGCAGCACATCATGCATCACTCTATCTGCTGGGTACAGATGATAATGATCATAATCGACATTAGAAGACACTCGATGACTCAGTTAACAACCATGCAATGAAGCATTCCTGCTCTGTGTCACATATACATCTGTGCACCCTGGACTGCTACGTAAGCCTACCTTAACTATAATTAGTAGGAACTATCTTTACACCAGCTATCATTTTCATGTTGACTGAGGTCCAGCAAGTCAATGAAGTGTTAAGTGTTCACTGGAGGAAAGAAACGTGTGAATTATAATCTATGAGAAGACTGATCAATCACCAATGAAGATTTCATAGCTGTTGTGTGAACTGGGGCTTTCAGCGTTAGCAGGGTTTTATTCATGTATATTTCTGACTGTACAATTATTCATGTAAACCAAAATGAATGGTTTTATGCTTCTGTGCATGACCACTTTCCGCTACTCCTACAATTGTTTGTTGTTAATGCAACATACTGTATTAAGGCTCGTTCATATTAAAAATAAGTTAATTGAAGTGAATATTCATTGCAGGAGTTTTGGTATGAATGATTTCAGGGTAATAGGTAGCTAGAGTTCATTTACATCTCATTTCCTCAGCTATTTCAGTCATTCGTCGTCTTCAAACAAAGACAGGTCTTTATATGACACACCTGCATGCTCACACAAGCATCGTGTCTTACTGTGTGTTTATTTGCATATAGATTTACCCTAAATTGAGTGGGTGTTAGTGGTTATATCCAGGGTTTTTTGCCCTGTCCAATTAAACATTGAGGTCAGTGTTAACTGTGTGTCTTGTTGAACTAGTGCTTTACAGTAAGTACATGACAGGGATAAAGTTTTATATCTCACATTCGTTTTACATAGTTCTACATTAAAATGCAGGTGATATGAAAATGTTTTAGATACTGCTGACAGGCCTGGCCTGCGCTGTGGTTAATCATTTACTCTTGGTTAACCTTACATCTGAGTAATGTGAGGAGTTCGTTTTCTTTTAAATGTCAGAAACATTGTGATTGTGCCAGGAGATGTGTTTTCAATATGTTTTCGGCAGTTTGATTTTCCTCCATGATATTCAGTGGTTGTTGATGCATTTTTGTGTCTTGATTGATTGTCCTTCAGTATAGCAGTAGCTGAATGTCATGTGGTTCTTTGCCTTGTCAGAAAAAGGTCAAATTATTGCCTATTTTTAGAGACTAATTGACCATGACTCAATCTTCTGAGGTCATCTCTCTGATATCGTTTAATAATTAATGTTTTTTTTTCCTGTATGTTTTTGTTTTTACAGGACAAACCATTGTCTGAAATTTTTTATAATATATATATATATATATATATACGAACCCTAATTTTTGACTACTTATATAAATGAAATTGAATTCATTATAGAATGTATGTATTTATTTGTATTGCCTTTTTAAATAAATTAGTAATAAATTATCAGCTAATGAAAAAAAATCCTGTTAATTCGCATTTACACCCATTTATTTTAAACATTTTAAATCAAAATGGTTTTAATTCAACATTATAATTTAAAAACATGCTTCAGCAAGCAAATTGGAAACATAACTAAAATGCATCATAATATTTGTGTTCGTGTCAGTCTCAGAATTGTTCCAAATGTAGCGTATACACTGTCTGGCATGATATTATTATTATTATTTTATTTTATTTTTTTATGTGGACGTTAGGTCGTCAGAGAACCTGCTGATGAAGATGATAGTCCCTTTTGTCCTTTATTTCCCATGATTGCAAATCTAATTATAAACCAGATATGTAATTTTACATTTGTTCCTCAAAATAGTTTTTCGTCATTTAAAGGGATAGTTCACCCAAAAATGAAAATTCAGTCATCATTTCCACCCTCATGTCACTGTATGAGTTTCTTTCTTTCATTGAGCAATAAACAAGACATTCTGAAGATTGTTGGTAACCAAACAGTTGATGGTAGCCATTGACTTCCATAGTATTTTTTTCCCATGCTATGTAAGTCAATGGCTGTTTGGTTACCTGGGCTCTTCAAAATATCTTCCTTTGTGTTCAGTGGAAGAACGGACCTCATACAGGTTTGGAATGACAGTAATTTCATCCTTGTAGCAACTGCAACTGTGTTACAGCACTCGCCTGCATACAGCCTACTTATAATTCTTTATATTACATAAGGAACATCTCAACAGTGTTTTCACGTATAACCACAAAATTCAGATTTTCACCTGATGGCAAATAGATGCTCACAAACAGATGTTGTGTTCTCCTGAGTGACTGCTTGAGTACTTTCTGTCACGACAAAACTGAAGTACTGTCATTATTTATCACCTAATTTAAGCAATAATGAAGGGGAGTCTGTGCTGTACTGTGAATATAGTCACAGCTGAAGGCACATCACACAGGCATTTCAGCAGTGTTTTAGTTCATGATCTGCATGCTGTATTTCATGCTCAATAAAGTCAAGTGTATTGATTCTATGCATGCATATGTCTGTTTATCGACTGCATTGTGTCTGCTGTGAATCTGTCAGGTGATGGCTGCTGGCCACAGGGACAAGCTGATGGATCTTCCTCCGGCGGAGCAGAGCTCCAGTGAGCGCAGCAGCTCGCCGTGTCCCGGAGACACGCTCCCCTGGAACCTCCCCAAACACCAGCGGGTCAAACGCTCCAGATCCGCCTCCGGAGAGGTGCTGGACCCGGCAGAGAGGGCCGTCATCCGCATCGCAGGTCTGTTGTCTTATCTGCTGATCTAATCATGACGCGTTCATTCTTTGGTCCAGCTGACGGCTGGATGGACTCACGAATGTACACAGGCAGATATGCTGGTGGTCATTTCAATGTCTCTTTCTAATAGAGGCACAAACCACTCAAGCGGTGGAGAGGCTACGAGGCCCCCCAGTCAGAAGTTGGTTATTTTCCAAATGGATGTCATTTATTAATCGATAATAATAATAAACATCTTATTTCACTATTACCTTATATATTTTGTTTTAAAAACGCAAGTTTTTAAGAGTTTCTTCATTTTCCCTCTTCCTATAAGTTCCTACCATTCGCTTGTCAAAATGATGATTGGTCTTTCTGTTTGTCCCACCCATAGTGTTATGTTTACGACGCAAGGATATAATAGTGAAATGCGCTCGTTTGTGGAGTTAAATTTGAAAATAGTGAAACAAGCATCAATCAGATCAATTCTTTAAAAAGTAACTACTAGATATCCCAATTGAAACTAAGCCTTAGCAATGAGTCCGGACCGTCTACAAATGACAGCAGACCACCTGCGGGTGATGGATTTATAGATCGGAAACATCTGAGCCAAGCGTGTCTGAAACATCATATTAGCATATGTACCGTGTTTTAATAATGTGCTGTATTAGTAAATGTTGAAATTAAAATGAATGTTAATCAATGCTTTAGAAGTATTGTGTATTGAACCTCTGTGCTGTATTTTCTGTTAATTAAACGCTACACTTTGCCCACCCTGTTTTTTGTAAGCCCACCCACTTAAACATTTCTGGCCTCGCCCCTGCACTCAAGTATGAATTATTTAGGCAGATTTCAGCCTCAGTCATGCGGGACATCTTTAGCTTGTTGGAGGAGTGTAATTAGAATAGATTTAATGCATCAGACATTAGTACAGCTTTAGATAAGAGTAATCATAGCCTCAGAGTCTATTGATGAGAAATATGAGCCATGCATGAATATAAACTCTTCGGCAATGCATCTTAAAACAAACACACAAAGTAACACAAAATAATGGAAGAATACAGTACATTATGCTATGTACAGTAGTGGAAACATGATGCAAAATGATATTTTTTAGGGCTGTCAAATCGATTAATCGTGATTAGTCGCATCCAAAGTAAAAGTTTGTGTTTACATAATATATGTGTGTGTACTGTATATATTTAGATGTAAATACACACTCATACATGTATATATTTTAGAAATATATGTAATTTATATTTATATATAATATAAATCATACATAAATATGAATATATATACATACATGTAAATATTTCTTAAATAAATACATGTATGTGTGTGTATTTATACATACATATATAAATATATACAGTATACACACATATTATGTAAACACAAACTTTTAGTTTGGATGCGATTAATCACGATTAATTGATCTGACAGCCCTACATGTTTTAAAATATATATTTACAATAATTTAAAATTGTATTTGTGTTAAGATTAACAGTTACCGGTTTATTATATTTAATTTTTGTTATTTTTATAGTATTTATAGTATTTTATAGTTATTATATTTTACATTTAATAAAATGTACTGAAATAATGTATAAAATTTAGAGTTAGTGGTTTATTATATTTGTATTTTATTTGAATAATACAATATTATATTTAAAATGTTTAAATACTTACAATTAATACTGATTACTATACTGATTACTATTAAATATATTATACTATTAATATTTTTTATTTTTATATTACATTATTATATTTTATTTTAAAATACTTTCAAATTTTATTAGATTTAGGCTAAGTAATTTACTATTTTATATTGTATTATTTTAATTTACATTTTGAAATACTATATATTTGAAATTATTTTATTATATTTAGTATTACTGATTTATTATATTTGATATGTTCCATGTTTTATATTACATAATTATATTTTAGATTTTTAAATACTTTAAAATTTTATCAAATTTAGGATGACTTATTTGATGAGCCTCCTAACATACTAGAGTATGAACACTGCAGTATGAACGTTTATTATGTGCTCATTTTAAAGACTCAGAATAATTTAGCATCTTCACAGTAACAGTCTGGCAAACATCCACAGCAGCACTGCGACAGGCAGCACTTTTCATATGTTCTTCAGAAAATGTATAAATCTTGATTTATGTTCTGAATAGCTCAGTTTGAGGGCTCATTTGTACAATACAGACACTCTTGCGCCATGCATTAGGTGCCAAGCGTCTGCAGTCAGAGCAGAAGACAAGCAGTGTTAACAGAGGCTCGGGGCAGCGAAACATTGCCGTACTACGGTGGCCGAGAGAGCTCAATGCGCTGCAACTTAAGAAAACACATGCAAATTGAAAAAACACCAGCAAATTAAGAAAACATCTTCATCAGTTTGACAACACACGCGCTGCAAATCCTCACAACACATGCAAA
>NW_015540898.1:1246806-1247037 GCF_001515605.1 Sinocyclocheilus anshuiensis
TTGCGGCGCGTTGAGCTCTCTCGGCCACCGTACCTTAGTGATGGACAGAAAATGTGTCTGATGTGACGCGAGTGTCCTCAGAAAAACTACTGCAAGAATCTGTGACAGTTCAGCATCTAGCGGGTCTCTCTCTCTCACCTCTGTCAGTGAAAACACACGCACACACACTCACTTAGATGCACACTCACACACACACACACTCTCACACACACACACACACACACACACACA
>NW_015540898.1:1247257-1251488 GCF_001515605.1 Sinocyclocheilus anshuiensis
AGCAGTGAGAGTTCCTGCTGACCAGCTCTTGAATTCAGTGCTTTTTGCTTTTCTGTGAGTAATATGATTCGGGAGATCCTCCTGTAATAGACCGGCTCTGTTACAGGTTAAATGAGTGATACCATGACCAGTGATGTGAGAACACATAGCAAATGTAGAGAAGTTCAAAAGTTTGGGGTCAGTATGATTCTTTTTAAAAGATATTAATACTTTTATTCAGCAAGGATGCATTAAAGGGATCAAGTGATAATAGAGACATTTATAATGTTGCAAAAGATTTGAAATGAATCATCAAATAATCCTGAAAAATAAAATGTTTTATGGTTTCCTCAAAAATATTCGTCAGCACAACTGTTGTTCTTGAGCAGCAAATCAGCATATTAGAATGATTTCTGAAGATCATGTGACACTGAAGACTGGAGAAATGATGCTGAAAATTCAGCTGTGCATCACAGAAATCAATTATTATTTCACTGAGAAAACTGTTGTTTTAAGCTGTAATAATATTTCACAATATTACTGTTTTACTGTATGCAGGCTTAGTGACCAAAAGAGACTTCTTTCAGAGACATCACAAAATCATACCGACCCCAAACCTTTGTACTGCAGTGTGTCTGACATACAGCTCATCATGTTTGTTTGTGCTTGAGCATGTCTTATATGGAGTCAGTTGCTGTTGTATTATTGTTATTTTATTAATGTATTTGCACTTAAGTTGCTTTGGTTTACTTAAAAAGTGAATTGTTTTCTGCTAAACCACCTCGTCCTATAATCTATAAGCATTCATAGGCTGACTTCCTGTTAGGAAATAATTATGAAAAGCTATGAAAAATTAGGTTACTCATGATTAAATATTTGAACAAATTTTTCCATATGATGGTCGATGTTTCTCCAGTACCCGTTTATTTTTTGGAGGCTCTTAAAAGCATGAAACACAGTATATTTGTGCTGTCTGCGGTATTTGACGTCCCAGCTCATAACAGTCGCCAGTGAACCGTTTGAGGCTGTTTGTGTTTTTGTGATGCCATCAGCCAATCAGTGTTGACATAATGTCATTTTCCTGCAGCATATGATTAGTCACATGACTTTATGGCTCAGGTGACAACCTGGCAACGAAAGTGAGCAGAGATGGCAGATTTCAGATCACTCCTTCATACTGCTGAGGCCCTTGAGAACAGAAATACTGAAGGATAGCTGTCTCCAGATATTACTGACAGCCTTGGTTTGTCATGCACACACACACACACACACACACACACACGTGGATGAATGGGTGCATTAACATCACCATAGTGATCACATTATGTCAGGCTTTTGCAGACCACACATCTTAGAAACAGGTGCTTACTTATTTTGTATCTGTTAGAGCGCATAGTTTTGTCGTTTATGTATCAAAATGCATTAGTGAACATTGTGACAGTTTCTTTCCGTAATGTCTTTCCAAGGGCCAGTGTTCAAAATCATTCGCACGCACACACTCACACACACACACGCACGCACACACACACACACACACTCACACACACGCACACTCATGCACACTCATTCAAATCATACTCATCCAGTCCATCTTTTTTTATGCCGGGTTGCAACATTTTTATTGTGTTCTGGTTAAATGCATGTGACAAAATAATAAAATATCCAATGTAATCACTCAAATAATATGAGCTTATGAAACGTAAAATGTGAAAATGATTGGTTTAGATATTGCATATCATTTTATAATGGGACTGCAGAACCATTTAGATCCACCAGATGTCAGTAGGCAGGTATTTCACTAGAAACTGATAGATTTGCGGTAGTTGATTCATTTGATACAGTGGAAAGGTGCATTAAAACTCATGCTAAATTATTTCAATTAAATAGAAGAAATTGGTTATATTTTTTGCCGTTTTCACTCTTTGTTTACATTATTTTTATTTTAAAATGTTATGATATTTTTATGATGGATATAAACTTATTTAAAGATTTTAAAACAAGGTCTAAAACGATAAAAAGTTGGAAAAAAATGGCTTCAAACACTGTATGCTCACTTAAAAATAAAAATTACAAAGTCAATTTTGAAATGGTTTATATTTTTGCTTAATTTCACTCTTTTAGATCATCATTGTTTTAAAAATGCAATCATTTTTAAAGATGGTTTTGAACTTATTAAAAAAAAAGTTAAATAATAATAAAGTCTAAAACAATAAAATGTATACATAATAGACATTTGAAAAGTAGCAAGACCGTTTTAATGTGACCTTCATACAACAAAAAGAAAAAAAAGGAAATGTACATTACCGCTCAGAAGTTTGGGATCAGTGAGACTTGTAATGTTTTTTAAAGAAGTCTCTTCTGCTCATCAAGGCTGTATTTATTTGATCAAAAATACAGAAAAAAAAACAGTAATCTTGCAAAATGTTATTACAATATAAAATAATGGTTTCTATTTTAATATACTTTAAAATATAATTTATTTCTGTGATGCAAAGCTGAATTTCCATCATCATTACTCCAGTCTTCAGTGTCACATGATCCTTCAGAAATCATTCTAATATGCTGATTTATTATTAGAATTATCAATGTTGGCAACAGTTGTGCTGCCAAATATTTTTTTGGAAACTGCGATACTTTTTTCAGGCTTCTTTGATGAATAAAAAGTTCAAAAGAATCCTGAAAAAAAGTATCACGGGTTCCAAAAAAATATTAAGCAGCACAACGGTTTCCAGCACTGATAATAAATCAGCATATTAGAATGATTTCTGAAGATCATGTGACAGTGAAGACTGGAGTAATGATGCTGGAAATACAGCTTTGATCACAGAAATAAATTAGATTAGACGTATATTAAAACAGAAAAACGTTATTTTACATCATAATAATATTTCACAATATTACATTTTTCCCTGTATTTTTGATCAAATAAATGCAGCCTTGATGAGCATAAGAAACTCCTTTAAAAATCATTCTGATCCCAAACTTTTGACCGGTAGTGTACATGATCATTTTGATGAACAGGAAAATGAATATAATAAATAACCAAGCTGGAGTTATGACTAAACTAAATTTAACTTAATGTTGCACTAAGATATTTCAATAAGTTATATAAAGGTGTTTCTCTAAATATTGGTACTTAAAAATCAGAAATTGTTTACATTTTGGGCATTTTTCATTTTTTGTTTCCATTACCATTGTTTGAAAATGTTATAATATTTTTATGATGGATTTAAACTTACTTTAAGATTTTAAAATTATAATCAAAGTCTAAAACAATAACAAAATGGAAAAAATGATGAACTGTTGATGAACTGAGGCTTTATAATGGTTAAAAATAGGCTGTCTGTATCCTTTATCCTTTGGTAAATTTGATTTAGTCCTACATCTGTTTATCTGTCATTCATCCATAATGTCACTGTTATTTCAGTAGTGTCTATATATCGCAGGACATGATGAAAGAGACCGTGTGCATGTGAACGCATTAAGGTTTAATTTTTAGATAATGCATTAATCTTCATACTGCAGATGGCAGAATATGTTTAGAGTTGCTTTAGCGTTTGTTGGGTTGCTACCTGAGGCCGTGAGTGAGGGGGTCAAAGGTCATGGCAGCTGTGTGCTATTATAGGTAGGTGTGAACGGTGCTAACGTGCTCATGTAAGGTCAAACCGTTCCTTGAGCAAGTCGGACATATTTAATTTCACACTCACGTTGGGTTTCTTTATGATCGCGTGAAGATGTTAAATCCTCAGATGTTGCCAGCGTGCCGTCACACACCGCAGAGTCCACACACACACACACACACACACACACACACACACACGGCTGTCCTGTGTAACTCGAGCTCACAGTAACGTCCTCACACCTGTTATTGGCTTCAGGACTGAAGGAAAGGCTCAGGTTGTTGGAGACGTGCAAGTGCCCCTCAAACACACTTGGCTACTGTATATTCACACCCTAATGTAAATGTGTACCTTGAAGGCAATGTAAGTCACTTTGGATAAAACCATCTGCCTAATGCATTTAAATATAAATGTATAATGTGTTATATATATTAATTTTGTTTTGGCTGAATTTACATGATGGCCTTGGCTTCAACACGTAATTGCTCGCTAAAAATGGAGCAGTTTAGAAGAGGTGTAGCTTTACACTTCACTGTTTACTGTAATTCTAATCTTTAATTGAGGGGTAACATGAATCAACCACCAATTGTGTCTGTGTGTGTGTGTGTGTGTGTGTGTGTGTGTCTGTGAGT